>NW_010535410.1:37695-43296 GCF_000687285.1 Phaethon lepturus
AACCGCTCCATGATCTTCCCCGGTACCAGGGTCAGGCCGACAGGCCTGTAGTTCCCAGGATCCTCCTTCCAGCCTTTCTTGTAGATGGGTGTCACATTGGCAAGCCTCCAGTCTTCTGGGACCTCCCCTGTTACCCAGGACTGCTGATAAATGATGGAGAGTGGCTTGGCAAGCTCCTCCACCAGCTCTCTCAGTACTCTCAGGTGGATCCCATCAAGCCCCATTGACTTGTGGGCATCCAGGTGGCTTAACAAGTCCTTAACTGTTTCCTGCTGGATTATGAGGAGTTTATTGTGCTCTCCATCCCTGTCTTCCAGCTCAAGGGGCTGAATACCCTGCAAATACCTGGTCTGGCTATTAAAGACTGAGGTAAAGATGACATTAAGTACATCAGCCTTCTCCTCATCCTTGGTGACAATGTTCCTGACTTGTGGGCATCCAGGTGGCTTAACAAGTCCTTAACTGTTTCCTGCTGGATTATGAGGAGTTTATTGTGCTCTCCATCCCTGTCTTCCAGCTCAAGGGGCTGAATACCCTGCAAATACCTGGTCTGGCTATTAAAGACTGAGGTAAAGATGACATTAAGTACATCAGCCTTCTCCTCATCCTTGGTGACAATGTTCCCCCTCCATATCCAGTAACGGATAGACATTCTCCTTGCCTCTCTTTTTGTTGTTAATGTATTTGTAAAAGCATTTTTTTGTTATCCTTTATGACCATGATCTAAACATATATAACATATTAACCAAATGCAACATGAAATTAAGCTTTTTATATAGTCTATCTACTCCAAATATGTAGAAGTGATGAAATACAGTCGAGAGCAGTCATCCCAACTTTCTTCTATTATTTATGAATTTATGTTCAATATCTATATTGAAGTATGCACAATTATTGTCTATATTAAAATTTCATTCTTGTGATCCATTTCTCTAGTAAAGAAGTTACAGGAATTAGGAGACACATAAGGTAAATACTTTAATTTGTAAAAGAACTTCCTAATGAAGTTTACACACATTGATAATGACACAGTAAAAACAGTCTCCTTATCTACACCATTCAAAATTTTGCTGACCTTTTTATAAAATGAAAGAAATTCCAAAAATGCTTTCTCAACAAGTCATTCACAAAAGAGTAAGAGACCCATCATTAAAAACAACTACTAAAAAGCAAAGTCATCATAAAAATCTTACTTATGGTGATTAAGTTTTGCAGAGAGTTATCCCATATACTCTAAGGATTGCCATTTGAGGACTGATAACTAACTGCTGATTTTATAAGCCATGTTAGTCTCAATTGTGCACAGCGTTTTGTTTTCATTTCAGTAGGATAATACCGAATATCTATACTGCTGAGATAGTGCTGCTGTGTGATTACTTCTGATAAATACAGAGGCATATATAAAACCTTTGCTACTGGAATTGCAAGACCAATGCATCCTACAACTAGAACTCAACATCTGGTTGTTAGCAGGAAGGGTAAGCTATACAGCCACAAATGTTTCATACTCACCTATATATTTAAGTAAAGCTGACTACTCTGCACTACTGAACTACATGACTATGAAAGTTTTCTCCCCAGCTACGTGAAGCTTCTAGTTCTGTCCATTTCCAGGCTTGAATCAGATTATGCCTCTTACTTCACCTCTTGCTGCACAATTTGTTAGCTAGAGAACTAAGATACCAGTTTCTCCTAGGTTCTTCCCTACCTCCTTCCAATACCAAGATCACTAGAAAGGAAAATCATGATGGTTTCTCAGAACAAGCACAAAGGTCTAGTATAGACTCTAAACCAAGTCAGTACAAGCTCATTCACAATAAAGCTACAAACCATGCTTTCTATGGAGTCCAAAGTAGCAGGCCTTCCACACATTATCTTGTTTGACCTGAACAGTAGAAGATGATACAAGCAGAACCAAATTGACACTTAAAGAACATAAATAAAAAGAGTAAGCTAATATGGTAATTTTCAGTGAGTGATAAGGTGTTCCTCAGCACTTTTTGAAGTCTATGAGATTTGACACGTCTCAGCATACTGCAAGATTACAAAAAAAAAAAAAAACCCCAAACCAAAAAACCCTCTACTTGGTCTTCATTCCTCATTACTGTTGTGCTGGATAGGAAGTTATAAACCTTTCAAACAGTTTACAATATAACACCTTATGATGCAAAAACTCTATGTTTAATTATGAAAAGCACATGTTGTGATTCTCCTTTATCTCTAACTGTTGTGACTAAGAGGATGCCAGAATAATCAGGCAAAGGGGTGGAACAGGGAAGGAAAGGGAGAACAATATATTTAGACTTTGATGTCTGAGCTGGTCAATCTAAGAAACAGAGTGGACCCACCACCTGGACGGGCCTGTTTCTCTTTCTAGACAAGACTACGAGAACCACTTGTGGACTTGCTCCATAACTGTCTGATGTCCCAGTTAAAGCAAGAAGCATGCACCCCTTTATGTCTTCTACAAGAGAACTTTTTAATCGATTTCTGTCACTTGCAAATATGACTAGTTAATTTTTTCTTTTAATGAATGACTACTTAACTGGATTATCTCAGTTATATTGCCTTCTGCTGTTAGAAGTGTCACAGCTCTATAGAGAGGTGGCATGAAACATCATCCATGTATTACAGATGGAGACACTGGAACCAAGGAAATCAGCAAGTTGGCCAGTGGAAGGTCTTCTGTTTCAGACAGGGAAATAAGGTTTCCCTAAAGATTTCCCTGGATAAAACATTAACCCCTTGGAAATCATTCTTACTTCACTAAAAAAAAAAAAAATCATTTTTTTGAAGGAACATTACATTGCAGCATTATATTTCAAGTAATTGTCATACCTTTGCCAATGACAAGGTTTTCCTACAGCAAAAATCACATCCCATTTCACAGAATACATAGCAACAGTATTTTATAACCAGTGATTATTTAAACTAAGTTAGAGACTATGAAAACAAGCAGAGCTGAGATTTTTTTGTTCTTTATACTTGACATGAAAGGCAATGTCTGTGACCTGTATACATTCATCAAAAGCAGACCCATACAGTTTTATCTGGTAGATGTTTTCCTAGGTAACTCTTATATTAATGGAAATTCCTTCATAAGCTGTTCTTGTTCTTAGCTACTCTTAACTACTAGAAAACATCTCCTACTACTTAACAGGAAGGGAGACTGAGTAACTTAAATACTTTAGTTCAATGTTTATTAGCCTCCAAATATGTAACCTACCTTCAATTTCTCCACACTATATAAACTCAGCTCCCCTGCTCTCTCCTCACAGATGATGTTTTCTTACTCACAGATTATCATCAGACGTCTTTCCTCTAGCATCTATCTGCTTCACATTTCCTCCTGTCCCTCTGATAATGCTACATTAAAAAGGCTAGCCTTTGTGCATACTGGTGGTTCCTACAAGTTTGGGTTTTTTTTTTTTTTATGATGCTTGTAAAGTTAAGAGACAAGTAGAAGACAGTATCAAAATACAAAGTTCTATTGTGGAAACCATAAGCACAAGAGAACAGCAATGCGGCCCAATTCAACTGTGCCTTTGGCTTAAAGGCCATTAAAGCCCAATTCATCTTACACAGCCACAGAACTGTATTGCTTCCCAGAGTAGAAATGAAATTTGGAAGTGATGAGTTTTAATTTTATGCCACAGGAACATACGCATACGTAGAAACGCAGACACACATCTCTATCTATACATCTCCACTGCTGAATCCATAGTCCAGGAATTATTGCAGACCTCTATGTTGTATCAGATGAACTACAAATCCCATAATTAAGTAACTACTGAAAACAAAAATCACTCATAGCAGTAAAAATTCTGAGGAAAAAAAAAGTCTTTATGATTAAGCCATTTTAATAATACTCTGCTGTGTCCTAATGTTATTCTTAAATGGTTAATGTAATTATCAACTGAAGATCATAAGAATTCAAGTGCATACTTAAAGTATTTGGCAGTAATTTTTCACTCATTTTGAACAGCTTCATTACTCTTGTATTTGCCACAAATTCTGTTGTAGTTTTTGTCTTTGTCTAAATTTTTAATATTAAAAAGTGCTATTTTCACACACTAATCACATTACAAAACATTTACCTTTGCATGTGATGATTTCCCAGGCTTCATCTCTGCCTGAAAGACAATTCCATTTATGAACTTTGAGTAAAATTACTTTTGAATTACACACATAATTACTGTTTGCCTTCAGTTATTTGAAAGAAAATTAAGAAGTGCTAACAGCCGATACCCCTAGAAGTTATATCTGCTTTACTGATGAAGCCATGCATGTCACCTTCATGCTCCTCCTATCAAGCTTTGCTGTTGTTTGAAACATCTGATAAAGTTGAAAACAACATCTTATAATGAAGTTCAAGAATCATATCAAAATGTCCTGGACTATACATAGAACACACAGTATAAAACATACATAGTGCATAACAACAGTTATGCTAGATTTGCATTGCCTCCTTAAAGCTAACTTTTAGTGTATTAGCAGCTAGGTAGTACTAAGAGCATTCAGGCATTTAACTACTGTTTTCTCATTAAAGAGGTTTTAAAAAAATAATTAGTTTTAACACTCACTGCAATCCTTGGGATTTCACGGTTTTAAAACCAATAAACAAAATGAGGTATTTCTTAAGAACACAGAGAAATATCTAAAGATAGCTGTTTCTTTCTACTGCACTGCCTTCCTTTACACTTCACCTCCTCCAGACACAGACAAGATTTACACAAGCTTTATATTTACTCATATTTATTCAAAAGACTTCTGTAAGCAGAAATACCAACTCCTCAACTGTAAAAAACTTAGTTTCAGCAGGGTGACTATCTGAACTAATCTGGAAGAAAATCTACAAGTTTAATAAGGGCTGGAAAAATACACCTTCTTAGTATTAAAATCTTACAGAGACACTCCTTGAAAAAAAAAGTTAAAACAGCAAACCAAGGAAAAAGCAGAGTAAGAAAAACTAAGTATCAGACACTTAAGGGCTCTGGCTTTTAAAATCAGTGAGCCACCTCTCCTCGTTATTTTAAACAGCAGACTGCCACAGCTCTGCATCAAGTGGTACATATTTATAATTGAAAGTTGTTTTCCCTTAACTCTTATTGTACTTCCCCTCCCAACCGACAAGTCTGAATGAACCTTACAGGCACGTCTCGAGCTATGAGAGTTCTGTGTAAGGAAACCAAACCAACAACAAACCAAGGGTAGTTATCATATTAAAGCCTTAGCTCTCTAGCAAGCACGGGCTCCTAAGGGATATTACTCTCCAAGACTGTTAAATTATTTCCATTTTTACTTAAGAGAAACAGCCTGCGCAGCCTTTCCGATATATTCACTTGGCACATTAAGCAACGTGAAAATTATCATCGTCTGCCCTATCTCCCGCAAACGTCCCCATGTGCGGGAACTGTTCCATATGGCAGCGGAGACCGACGAAACGCTAGCGCAAGGTCTTGCTGCGAAGACGCAAAAGCTCTCCCAGGGCCTCCCAGGAAGGTCCCTGAAGAAACTTTAACGGCGCTGGCAAGGCAGGAGTCCCTCTGGAGAGACGCCCCGAAAAGCAAGCATGGGAGCCACCCACGCCCCCGGGAGAGC
>NW_010535411.1:0-10593 GCF_000687285.1 Phaethon lepturus
GAGCCATGCAGGGTGATCCCAACAAGAAAATATTTATACACTTTGAGGAACAGTTATCAGTATTTTTAAAAATTGGCTTCCGTTACCCTTGTTCCCATTGGTTCTCACAAGCCTTGTCTCCACTTAAAGTCACAGCATCCTTCTTTTTTCTAGGCATGCTCAGTGAGGAAGGGGCTTTTGTGAGGAGGGGGCTTTCCCCGCCCAGGGGCAGTTTTCTATTATGCTAATTTCATTCAAGGTTCGGTTTTAATCATGCTTTTGGCTGACTGTTCTAAACATACTGATTAACCACACAGTTAGTTCACTCATGCTTTGGGATGTTCCTGCCTTGAAGGACGAATTTGAGGCAAAATCTAGATTAGAAATTCCTTCACTATCCAGTCCTGACTAACTCAAGGATGCCCAGCTTGTTCCCAGGCAAAGAACATACCTCAGCTACATCCACATTTATGCATATTGATTAACTCTTGGTTGCCTTATAACAATACTGTCTTTATAGAGACAGAGCAGTAATTTGGATTGTTTATGTTAGCTACAATAACTGCTGTGGGGGAAGATTTTGTTGTAAATTCTTTCTTATGTTGACTCAAACCTGAAATGTTTTTAACTCTGTTTCTGTCATTGTAGTTTTGTGTTAAATTTTAAATGGATTTTACAACTTGAAAAGGATTTTATCATAGAATCAGAATAGTTTGGGTTAGAAGGGACCATTAAAAGTCATCAGGGACATCTTCAACTAGATCAGGTTGCTCAGAGCCCCGTCCAACCTGACCTTGAATGTTTCCAGGGATGGGGCATCTACCACCTCTCTGGGCAACCTGTTCCAGTGTTTCACCACCCTTACTGTGAAAAATTTCTTCCTGATGTTAAAGGAGAAGCCGCTGCCTGAGCATTCACACACCAATCAAGGAGTTGTACTCACACCACCTGAGACTTTAACTGCTAGGACCAGACTCCCTTCGCAGCAGGCGACTCCAGTGAGCCGACGGGTGCCCCTTTCGACTCCACACGCAGACACACATACACACTCACTCTCAGGTGCTTTCTCTTCCCTCAGACTCAACCTTAGGTTTCCCAAAGCAGAATCTCCGACATGATGTATGCCAGGCGGATTTATTAAGTGGTATGGCGGTGAAGAACAGCTGGAGTTGGGTGCCTGTGGAGCAGGACTCTGAACAAAAGAATCTCTGTGCAATTATACCCTTACAATCTAAATTCCCCTCCCCTCACGAGACGGTTCGGTCCAATTGGAGTATTTGGCTCTGAGGTCTCCTTGTTCCTCATTGGATCCTTTCACTGTCTCCAGGCGGGCTGTTCTTTTTCTTTTCTCGAGGAGGCAACTTCTGCTGATGGATGTGGCTATCTTATCTTTCTAATTTACACCGGTTTTGGGGCCTTCCCTCATGTCACTAAGTAAGAGTTTGGTATAAGTTCATCAGTATCTAGGTGAAAGTTCACAGCTTGCGGCCTAAGGCTTTTTACTAATGCTATACAATGGATTCCATCTGAACTAGGAACTGACTCCTATAAGAGCAACAGGCTGAGGGCCCTTGCTAGCACCCCGTCCCTCTCACCTTGGCACATCATCCCACGGCTTGTCATGGGCAAGCCTGATATTGTCCCCCTTCCCCTTCAAGTCTAACTTAAAGCCCTGTCAATATGCCCCACTAGCTTGTGAGCAAAGATCCTCTTCCCCCTTTGAGAAAGGTGAATCCCATCCGATGCCGGCAAGCCAGGTGCCATGTAGGCAATCCCATTATCAAAAAACCCGAAACTGTGGTGGTGGCACCAGTCACAGAGCCATGTATTAATAGACTCAGCCCATCTGTTTCTTCCAGTGTCACTGCCCACAAGTGGAAGGAGAGGAAAAGATAACCTGTGCTCCAGATTCCCTTACCAACCGTAATTTTACTACTTGGGTTTGTCAGTTACTTATTGTGAGGACTTCATGAAGCTTTTAGGACTGTTGCTAGTGACTATGTCCAAGAGAAGATTTGGATTTAGTTTTATGTTCAGATATTTTAAATTAGCAATGTTAGAACCCAAATGCTGCCATTAATTTCAAACTCCTTCAGAAATCCGGCAAGGGTTTCTTCATCAAGATTTTCCACTACTTCCTTCGAAATCTCAAGGATTTATCTGAATCAGAACATGTATCCCATAATTTTGACACTCCTTCATCTGGTAAAAGGTTCTGGTAAAAACCTATGAAAATTTGGTGGTAAAAGTAAGATTTTGAAAACAAGTTAAAACAAGACTCATGTTTTAAAATACATAGTAGAAGAACTTTGGAACTCGGCAATCTGGATTGCCCTTTACTTACAGGGTCTGAAATTTACTTGTTGCTCTATTCTCTTCTAAGTAAAACTAGGCAAACCATGGAAAACAAACTCAAGTTGAATTAATGGAATAAAGTCCTAATCAAGCACTTAATGTATATAAATGGACTGTACTGAATTCCATAATCAAAGAAGTGGAAGCTATTCCTTTGTTCACCGTTAGAACACCATTGCATGTACGTTTTTTTTAAGGCGCCAGCTGAAATGACAGTAATAGAATACCATGTTTAAATATGCAGATTGTCTTGAGCAATTGCATAGCAGAATATCTAGCATCCTAACATGACATAAATAATGAGTGAAGTGTTTTCTTGTGTTCAGATGGAACTTCATGTGTCCTTTTCGTGTGTTCATGTGTCCTCTTGTCCTGTCAGTTGGTAGTACTGAGAAGATTCTGGCTCCCTTTTCTTCATTCCCTCCCATCAGATGTTTATACACATTGGTAAGATTCCCCCTGAGCCTTCCCTTCTCCAGGCTGAACAATCCCAGTTCTCTCAGCCTCTTCCCATATGCAAGATACTCCAGTTCCTTAATCATCTTTGTGGCCCCATGCTGGACTTGCTCCAGTAAATCCGTATCTTTCTTGTACTGGGGAGCCCAGAAATGGGCACAGTATTTTTCAATGCAGCCTTACCAATGCAGAGAGGTAGGATGTAGAGAGGAAGGATCACCCCCCTCCACCTGCTGACAATGCTCTTCCTAATGCAGCCCAGGAGACTTTTGGCCTTCTTTGTCGCAAGGGTGCATTGCTGGCTTGTGGTCAGCTTGGTGTCTACCAGGACCCCCAGGGCCTTCTCTGCAGAGCTGCTTTCCAGACGGTCGGCCCCTAGCATATATTGGTGCATGGGGTTATTCCTCCCTAGATGGAGGACTTGGCATTTCCCCTTGTTGAACTTCATGAGGTTCCTGTCAGCCCATTTTTCCAGCCTGTCCAGGTCCCTCTGGATGGCAGCACAGCTCTCTGGTATATCTGTTGGAATATGTAGAATTCTATGGTGTTTTGGTTAGAAGGAATGATGAGAATGTATAATTCTATCTCAGAATTACCCTCTTTCCCATCCTGGAGCCATAGTGTTCTAATATACTTCTCTTTAAATAGTACACTTAAATAGTACATTATAGCAAAATGAAAAACTTTATTTGAGCAGCGAAGAGCAGAAAGCTGTCCTGAAAAACAAAGAAAAGGAGATATAAACAAATACTGACAGAAAGATGAAAGGGAGTGTCCTGGTTTCAGCTGGCATAGAGTTAATTTTCTTCCTAGTAGCTGGTATAGTGCTGTGTTTTGGATTTGGGATGAGAATAATGTTGATAACTCACTGATGTTTTAGTTGTTGCTAAGCAGTGCTTAAACTAAATCAGGGACTTCCCAGCTTCTCATACTGCCCTGCCAGTGAGGAGCCTGGGGGTGCACAAGAAGCTGGGAGGGGACACAGCCAGGATAGCTGACTGTGTCCAAAGGGATATTCCATACTATATGACAAACTGGCCAAAGGGATATTCCATACTATATGGCATCATGCTCACCATATAGAGCTGGGGGGAGTTGGCCAGAGGGGTGGCGGTCACTGCTTGGGGACTGGCTGGGCGTTGGTCAGCGGGTGATGAGCAATTGCATTGTGCATCACTTGTTTTGTATATTCTTTTATCATTATTATTATCATCATCATCATCATCCCTTTCTTTTCTGTACTATTAAACTGTCTTCATCTCAACCCATGAGTTTTACCTTTTTTCCAATTCTCTCCCCCATCCTACTGTGGGGGAGTGAGCAAATGTCTGTGTGGTGTTTAGCTGCCTGCCGGGTTAAACCACAACAGTCCTTTTCGGCACCCAACGTGGGGCACAAAGGGTTGAGTTAACGACACATCTGACCAGAGCATGTTAAAACAAATTTATTATAAGCATTCATTATATTAGTTTAATAGTTGCTGGTCACAATGTTGATTTATTTGCTCGCAGAGTTGTGTTATGTAACACCTTATTTGCTGTATATGTTCCCCGTTTTGCTATTTATCAGCTCTGGGGGCTGGATTAAGGTTATCATTTTCCTGTACTGTGTAGCACTGGCTTATGATATGATAAAATTACCGGTCATGAGAGTAATCTGGTATTTGTACTCAGCATTGCTGTCACCTCTGTATGGATCATCATCGTATGCGAACTCATTGGCAGTAATGACCTGGAAAGATGGAGAGGAACAAATGGTGATTGAATTGGCTGGCCAACTCCAGCAATATGAAGAGACTCTCTCTTCCTCCCTACAGGCCTGTGTCTCGACTGTGGATAAACTGTCTAGGGAGTTCCATCAATTCAAAGAGGATATGTCCTACTCCCCACCTGTACGGACAAGTATTAGCTGTTAGGAGTAAGTGCTCTTCTGCTCAAGAGAGAGGATATAGTGGGTTTCCCTTCCTTTTCTATCCTATTAAACTGTCTTCATCTCAACCCATGAGTTTTGCCTTTTTTCCCATTCTCTCCCTCATCCCACTGAGGGGGAGTGAGTGAATGGCTGTGTGGTGTTTAGCTGCCTGCCAGGTTAAACAGCAACAGGGAGTGTCATGGATTTGATGGGGGAGCTTCCTGGGTCTTGCAACAAAAGAATTTTTTATTTTTCCTCCAAACCCTTTTAAAGACAACTTATACATTAGGAAACTGGGACTGAATTATCTTAGCTATGGAAAGCTATGTTTCATCTTCAAAGAACAGAGTATTCTCTGACTGTCAAACTTTGTTGTTTCCACAAGCAGCAAGTAAGCTATAGCATACATTGTATTCTATCTGTGAAACTTGTTACTCAAAGGAAAACTTTCTTCATATATGCACAGATAAATTTCCTTAAACTGAAGTGATTGTTTAGACAAACTGTATTTTTGTATTCAGGGATGTATAGCAACATATGTGTGTGTGTTTATGCGTGGGTATTCGAGTAGCATGGTATATAGTATGTCATTTAGTATTTCTATGACTAGTAATGTAGGTAGATCAGGTTTTGTACTGTGTCAAAAACATAGAAATATTTATAAAACATTTTTTACCTTTTCGGGTTGACAGCAATTTTCTTCTACAGGACTGAAACCAAGTTCATTATGATTTATGTATATAACTGTACTGTTGAAATTTTATGATAATGGATCTAGTAGTCACTAGAAAATAGTTTTTTCTTATGTTTGAGAAATACCTTTTTGTGCCTTTTCATCAGTTTGTATTTACCAAAGGTTTTTCATAATGCTAAATGACATTCCTTTTATTCTTGTAATTAATCATCTGAGATGTAATAATAATATACTAATAATTACTGTTATTTGGACACTAATAGGTTTATACTTTCATCAGTGAAAATGATTGAGCTGTGTGTTGTGATAATTTTATATAGCTGCACTTCCTAGTGGTATTTATGACCTTTGTAAAGTGTTTTAAGATCTTTTGGTAAAAAATACTATATTATATAATACAAAATCTAAATGTCAACATTTGCTTTGTAGAACTGTCAATTCAGGAAGATTTTCATCATATTGAATGTGGAGTTATCGATTCTCTTTTCAAAGTTTTTTTGTAAATTGCTCTGCTTAGACTTACCACAAACAATAGAATTAGGATGTGCATCCAAAATCTAGCCTTCTTTTGAGAGAAAGCGATAGCAGAGACCTTAACAGTTGAAGTTATCTAAGATCATGGAAAGACTGATTCATTTAACTTCATCTGCCTGTTTGGCCTCTTAGTAGAGAGTATATTGCTTATGGATGCTTCAGTTCTCTTTTTCTCCCTGTTTAGTTCTGCAAACCTGATTTTTTTCTATAGAGAATGATTGCCAACAGCATTTGTTGAAGAAGTTGCTTCAGTTAATGGAAATATTCTTATGGATTTTTTTGGGGGGGAAGGGTTGAATAGAGACAAAAGTGATAATTCAGGCCTTTAAAATTGGATATTCTATCAAAATAACAGTAATGAGCATTTTGATAAATTTACGTTTCTTTTATTTGTTAGGCAACAGCATAAGTGATAGTCATGCAACCTGAAGTTTATATATGGGAAATATGAAACCTGAAGAGTAAGTGACAAAACAGTCACACCCTTTTTTTGCCCTGGAGTGTGGCATAGTGTTTATTGTCTTTGTGTCTGATGCAACTTAAAAGCAAATAAGAAATCAGGAAAATTCAGGGCACTGATTTCAGTGTAGAAATAAATTTCTGATTTATTCAGCTACTCTGTAAGCTTTCTCTGAGCCCTATTAAAAAAAAAAAAAAAAATCATAGGTGTAGACAATGACTTTTTTTCTTCCGTTATTCCAGTGTTTTCTTATATAAATGTATTACAGGTAGACTTTAATGATACATTTTGAACTGAGTCATTTTCAAACTTAAGTCACAAGATAGTTTGTTTAAATCCTTATTTGTTTTACTGTAGTGCTCATTATTCTAAACATTTTACAGACAATGAACAATAACAACAAAAATATTATTTATTGCAAACCCAAATTTTCAGATTCTGTTATGTGTCCATGGAATTCTTTTTCAAAGAGCATATGCTATTTTTCCTACTGAAAAGTTAGAATATAAAATAGGAAAGGATGGCAAATTCTTATTTAGGCAGTTTTGATACCCTATTGATCTTTTTCAATAACCACAGGATGATTAGCATTTTACCAAGCCTCTTTCCAGCAATTCACAACGCATTTTATTAATTTATATATAGTTCTTCAGTGTAGCACACCATGAAACCTCTTTTGGTTTGGCCTAATCCATTCTGTGCTTCAGGGTTGCTCAAAGGAAGCAACTACCTCTCTACATTCCTCTTCCAAATTAGTTCTCTCAGGCTGCTATGTAAAAGCACTTTCCTACCTTGGACTGATCTTCAAAGATTTATGAGTTATGATATGTTAAGGAACACATCCCCCATCTGTTACTTGTTCAAGACAGTGAAATGTAGCCTACTATTACTCTCCTTGAATGTTACACGTGTTTCAATTATGTGCAGGTTTGCAGGAAAGTCTTTACTGTTTCATTTGCTCTTGATTTAGTAGGTACAAGGAAAAAGAAAAGAAGGGCAAAGGATAGATGAAGATTTCCTCCAAAGCTGCATATCTTGCTATACAGCCCAGTAAGGCAAGGTATTTGTATGTACCGCAGTTGTAGATTACAAGTCATCAGGGTCTGAACCTGTAAATAACTCATGACTGGCATAAATAATTGTTTCTGCTATAAGCAAGAGCTACATTCTCAAGAAATGAATCACTTTGGTGTTTTAGTCCTCTCAAGACAAGAGAGAAAAATTCATGGTCATGATGATGGCTTTTTGTACTGACTTCCATTCATCTCCCAGACTGCTTGGATCTCATCTCATGTCATTGCTGTCAATTATGCAGTCTATGTGAATTATACCATCCAGACCTACCTAATATCACTGTGCTTGATGATTTAGTTACAGGCCAAGCGCTACAAGCTTTCTTATAGGTTTGGGAAATCCTGTTACAAAACGGAAAATATTTGCTAAGATATATTTTCCCATGTGAGAGAGATTCTTTAAATGGGCATCTTAAAATCAACTAGTCCACACAGACCACCAACAACCTTGCCTACTGTATCTCAAGCATATTACTTTCTTCTATGGATTTATTGCTTTCTTCTGTGGATCAAAAGAGTAATTTTTTTTTTAAATGGATTGCATTTATGTATGTCTGTCATGAACAAGTGGTTGGGCCGCTTAAAGACTCACCATCAAAGATATCAGAAAGCAAATTATTTTAATATAGATTTGTAAAAAGGTACAACAACAGAATTCAATGGTAAGGTTCACTCTATTACTCACTTAACATGAAAAGGTGTACAAAGAGAAACCAAGTTACAATTAGATTGGAATGATTTGCTCGTGGATCAAATCAGGTTAATGTGGCTGTCGTGGTTTAGCCCCAGAGAAAGTAGGGGAGACCCTCCCGTTGAGTCAAGTAGGGGACATCCTCCCATTTGAGTCACAAGGTTCAGAGTGGACCGAAATTCACCCCTAGTCCCAGACTTGGTCAACAGTTTATGTCTAAGGTTAGGTAAGGAAAGTAAAGGAATGCCCTCCCGTTGAGTCATGAGGTTCAGAGTGGACCCCCTTGCTTTCTAAACTCCTTCTCAGAGAGGAGTTTAGGTGCGGCTGAATCTACTCGTAGTCCCAGACTTGGTCAATGGTTTATGACTAAAGGAATAGGGTATTGGGGATTCTGGTGTAGTGCTTGGTGTAACTTTAAAATAACAGCAATCAAATTCACTAACACTATTGAGATAAATCACAGTATCAAATCATATAAAACTTAGTAACATAATTAACCTAAAACTTATCGAGATTAATGCTATTGAGATAAATCACAGTATTAAATCATAGCAACATACTAAGATCAGACACATAAAGAGATATAAAGAAAAGAGATAAATATGTACAAAGGTACCTTTAAATGCCCCCCTTGAATTCAGTTGAATACTCACATTGAATGCTTTGCATCGCTCAACGGGTGATCAGCCGAGCCTCTGAGTTGATCGCGAACTTGAGGGTTCACAGACTCTGAGAGGCATCCCACTCAGAGGGAGGTGCTGGTCACAGCCCACTGTGGTCCAGGAGAGCTCAAAGGGTCTCACTTGGGACCACTATTTATAGGACTGGGAGATGATTGACTTTAGGCATCAGTAAATTTCCATCCTTGCCACAAATCATTTGTTGGTAATTGCTAGAATTCTTGACATCACAGTGATGCTGGTACTGATCCACCCAATTCACGGCTAGATAAGATATGCTCCAAGGCTGTCTGGGGATGGTGAGTTACTCCCATCTACGCAAGAGTGCTTGGTACAGTCAAGGGGCCCTTAACCGCCAAACTCTGCTCCAAGGCCAAGGCTTATCAAGCAAGGGGGGGGGGGAATGCACCACCACAATGTCTCCCTCATAAATCTTTCTGGTAGGTTAGAAAGCTAGTTTGAAAAATTACAGACACCATATCAAAAGGAATATAAAAATTTGAACTTTTTTCCAAGCTTGCTCCAACACTGACTATAACCACTGCTGTAAGATTCCAAAAGGTTGGTGCATGTATGGAGAGAATATGGGAACAGATCCATTTGCTTAGTCACTTAGTCACTGAGGAACATCAGTGCTTTCAAAAAATTCGAAGATAATACGTAGAAAACTGACACTATGGACCCTAGAGATTAAAAATATATACTTATTTTTAATAGCAATTATGTGGAAAAGAGTATTGCCAGAAAGACTAGTATAAAACTATAATGTTCTTCAAGCTCAGAATTAGTTACTAACCCTGTCAATAATTTTCTGAGGGGAATGATGAAGAAGGAGAAAAGAAGATAGCTATTTTGGTATCCTCTAACACTCAGATTTCCTGGTTTCAGAATCTAGTGGCATACCAGGAAAATCCAGTTTTCATTGTCTGGGATAATTTTCTTTAATACATGTAGAAATCAAGGAAGAAACTCTTCAAAATTGAGGATTGATATGATTTGGTAAAGATACCTTAATGAATATTTTTATAAGATCTGTGGCAAATAATGTGCAAATTGTTACAGGTATTCTTATATCCTCAGAAGGACATGGAAAATGTTGTTCTTTGACTGCTGATGTCAAAAGTTTACCAGACTGAAAAGTCACTTAGATCATCTAGATTGTGTCTGTAGAACATTACAGCTTAACTAGTAATTACGTCTTAATGACCAGTTTGATTTTGGTGGTACTTGCAGAATCCTTCAGTATTATCTCTTTTTTTGTTTGTTTGTTTCACTGCTTTGACAGCAATTATTGGTGTTCCAAAAGAAAGAAATCTCAGAAGGTACACTTTTCTAAGGGGCAGCAGCTTTAATATTTTGTTTCAAGTTAAGTCTATTTTTGGGTACAGCAAAAAGTATCAGTGAAGACTAAGAAGTACTGGATAAAGTTTATACTATATACAGAGCGTGGCGCGTCAGCCAGGATATGGTGCAGCAGTTCATGCGGAAGGGCGCGCAAGGAGGGCGTAGTTGCCCTACCAGCTCAAGAGGTGAGTTCAATCGGTGGTCATTGCCCTCTCAGAAAGAGAGGTATGGTAGCCACCCGATGGAAAGCCATGCCCTCTGTACTCACCAGAATGGATGTGTCAACCCAGATAGAGCGCCCACGGAAACATGCAGCCATCCAGGTCTTGGGCTGCAGGGAGTGCCAGAGCCTCTCACTGGTAACCGATAGCAGTAGCGAAACAGGTGTGTGAGGTGTGACCAGGTGGATGATCTGC
>NW_010535412.1:0-2283 GCF_000687285.1 Phaethon lepturus
AGACCTGCTTTTCCTGCGGGACTCTAAACGTGAGCACCTTCGTGCAGGGATGTGCGCAGGGCAGGTGCGGGGCAGCAGCATCTGGAAGGGTGTGGGAGGCTTGCTCTAGCGAATCTTCACCCAAGGCTTTCTGGGTTGCTGAGGGCGGGCGTAAACAGACAGCTTAAAACCTAGGTGAATGGGAATTAAATCAAAATATTGAGAAAACAAAAATAGATGCGTTTTGTTTCTTTTTTCAGCCAGGTTTGTGTACCCAGGTTGGCAAGTAGTGAAGTGGTCACTACCACCTGCAGCAGCCTTCTGTCTCCTCTAGAAATGGGGAGATGGCACAGGGAGTTAGGAGATGACTTTGTACTCCGGTTCCATGCCACTCTTTGCAAACACGGTATTTTTGCGGATGCTATGGCAGTGCTATGTCAAAACTGTCATATTCCTTGGTGGGCATTTACAGGATGGGCTCTGTCTTACTGCCTCACCCAGGGCCATGTGCAATTCAGTTTGTGCATGTTTTCCCCCATTTTGGAAAAGGAAGATGCTATTTTCTTCCCTTCAGAAGGGCTTGCTTTTAATGAAACATTTGCAAAGTGCAGTGTGACTCTCCAGCAAGGGCTCTGTTATATGCCAAGTTGTGGTTTCCTTGTCTGCATCCCCACCATGCCCTCCTCGTGCCTCTGCATTTTTGGCCAGGAGGAGCAGAGAAAGGGTCTGGCGGCTCCTGCAAGTGCTTATCCCAGGGCACTGTGAGCTGCGTGCAGGTTGAACCTTTCTTCTTGGATGTCGGTGCGCGACGCGGGGCTCTGGGGAGTTGGGCGGGGGGCAGCCGGCATCCCGGGCACCAGCTGGCTGCTCTGCCCCAAACTCCTCCAGCTCAGCTGACTGCAGGCCCTCAGGTGCAGCTCGCAAGCCCGTGCCCTTTTCGGAAGGTGGAAACCTGGTGGGAGCTGTACCTTGCCAGCAGGAGATGGCTTCCCCGCCTCCTCCCTGCCCTCGGGGGTGAAACGGTCCTTCCTGCTGTTTGGAGGATAGCGAGGTTGCGCGCAACAAAAGCGCAAGACCCTGGTGAGTGCTCTGCGCAAGGGATTCAAAGCCCTGGTGGGTCCTCCCCTAAGGCCAGAGGAGCCCCCCGCGGCCCTGCTCATCAGCTGGTGCGCGATGTGACCATCACCTGGTGTCCCTGGCACTGAGGCCAGCCTTTAGTGACACCCCCGTATCTACCTCCACCTTAGGAGGAATGGCCCCTCCGCTCAGCGGTGGGGCAGAGACGTGCCCTGCAAGAGGCTGTGCCGGTGCCTCCTCTGGCAGGTCTTGCTGCAGGGCACAGTTTGCCGGGTTTGATGGGCATGCGGCTGCTTGCCTGCGCCATGGACTGGAAATTTTAGGCCAGCCAGAAGAGGTTAGCGTAACAAAGCGGCAGGTGAGAGGGAGGCATTGAATTTCAATAAACCAGCGACTGGGGAATGAAATCTCCTCGCTTATAATTCAAGCTCCCGGCTCAAGCGTCCCTCTCGCTTACCTTGGAGCAAATCTGCTGTAATGCATAGGAAACAGCTCAGCAACTGCAGTCCTGGCTGCCATCAAGGTGGAGGCTGAGGTTTATTAAAGACCTGCAGAGCTGGGAGGGGAAGGAAATTATGATCTTCTTGGACTTAATCATTACAAGTCAAATATTTGAATAGGTAGGGGCAAGTGTTTTGCTGAAATTGGATGATCCCTTTCATATTTATGCTTGGTTACGCTTGCTCCACGTGTATTTGGATGCTTGGCCAGGGGCAAGAGGGAGGTGAGGGATGAAAGGGACTTAGTTCGGAGGGGGAAAATGGGAGCAGGGAGAGATTAGAATGGAAGAAAGCAAAGGAAACTACTGAAGGTTAAAAAATAATAACAACAATTAGGCTGGGGGGACCGACAAGAGGCAGAAGAATAAAGCAGGGCCTTTGAAGAAAAAGGGGATAGACGGTGAAGCCTCTTATTAAAATTTAAGAGGCTGAGTCTGAAGATATAAGTGAGGAGGTGCAAAGAAACAATGAAAATAATTAAAAAAAAAAGTGGAAGACAGGGAGGGAAATATTTAAAAAGAAAATGAGAGGTTTTTGCAGGTATATGCTGTTGAATGTGTCAGCAGAGATGCTCCATAATCTCCCCTAATAATGTGACAGGTACCAGGGGCTTGTCAAAACAAACAAAGCCCAAACCTTGCAATTATTTTTTTCAGTGAGGTGAAGTTTCCTGAGCATGTAAAGCTGACGGTGTCCTCCTTTTGTGAGGCTGCAGGTTACGATCCAG
>NW_010535412.1:2443-2652 GCF_000687285.1 Phaethon lepturus
GGCAATCAGAGCCTCTCCTGGGGCACCGCCGGCTTTTGCTCCAGGTGTGGGGAGAGCGGAGCGGCAGCGGTTCGGTGCTTGCCTGGGGTTGCACAGCCAACAAAGTGCTCCTCTCCAGGCAGAGAAGGAAAGGGACTTTGATCTTACCTTGGGAAAATGGGGCTGTTCTCCACCCAAAAGTGTTGCGCCGGGGGGGGGGGGTGGGCTTC
>NW_010535412.1:2683-12297 GCF_000687285.1 Phaethon lepturus
TGGTCTGTTTTGCTGTGTCCCAGTGGAGGTGGTTGGGGGTTTTGGGAAAGAGGGGACGTGGTGCCCTGCGTTTGGGAGCACAGGGTGAACATGGTACATCGGTCAGGGACGTGGATGCCTCTTCCCCACTCTCAGCCTGTGTTTGCAGGGTGCAGAGGTCCCGTGGGCCATGGGAAAGGGCTCCTGCATCAGACTTAACTGAAGCCGACGGAAAGCCATGCTCTCAATGTGGTGGTGTGCACCTGAACAGCTCTACCTGTAAAGGAGGAGCATTTGTCAGCTTCCTGGGAATTTAATCTTCATATTTTTTCATACTTTTTTGGGGCACTCTTGGAGGTTGAATTTGCATTGGTGGCGTGAAGGGGACTTCTCACTTGCAACATGTGAGGTAGTGAGTTTTGCATTCTGGCCTGTGTGCCTTTTTCCACAATCTTACTGCCCACCTGCTATGTGGACACCCTTAAATTCCTTAAATTATTAAAGTAAACTACAGGGATTAAAGTCTGCTGCAAAACTGTTTTAACAGACAAGTATAAGAGGCTGCATTAGTTTAACTGAAATCACTTTGCATAGATTTTTCTGGTATAAGCCTGTCCTTAATAGATCCAGAATGTCTGGGGATGATCAAGTACTCAAATACACTTGCAATGAATTTTAAGGGGAAATAGCCTTCTGTCTCTTTTATGTTGGGTTTTTTTTTTTCCAATGATGGCTAGATGAATAAACATTTTTCTTACAAGTTTTTTTTTTTCTTTTTTAAATCACTTCCCTTCTTGTTTATTTTGGGGGAGTAATGTACAGTGTTGCTGTATAATTAATTTTGCTATGGAGCAGTGGCATTTGGAAGTATGTGCCTGGAAGAGCTGTTGGGAGTCTCAGATGTTAGCAGGGAGTCTTCTCCCATCACTGCCAACGGGCCGCAGGTGTCGAGTCTTTACCAAGGAAGTTTTCTCCCAAGTGTGCCGGTTAACAGAAACAAGCCAGGACTTGGAAGAGTCTGCCTAAAGCTCCTCTCCCTTATTGATTTTCCCACTCTCCCTTCTGTGCTGTCGTGATTCCACTAGTTCTTCAGTCACCCTTGAGTCTGCCAGGGCACAGGAGACCTGAATACCTAATGTGCTCGAGCAAGGGTTTTGGAAAAAAAAACAGAATAATTAAGGGAGGGCGGAATCTTTCTTGCCATATTAATGTAACAAAAAAAGGAACAGGCTAAAGGTCTTTTCTTCTTCCTTTTTGAAGGTCATGTTTACAGGAATTTAGCTATGATCTGAAATACGATAGCCTTTAAAACTGTCCTGCTTTGTATGTCTAGGTTAGAGGGAACGAAACCTGATAGGCAAGGAGGGAGGACATGTCCTAGCTATGCCACAAAACAAGGCTCCTGAGTCTACCTTCAGTGGGTTTTTGAGTGGATGAGTGGGTCTCCCATTTTAGGACAAGATAGTGTGCTGATACCAGTGCTGAGTTTGGAGAAGAGTTCTCTTATAAGAGAAAGAAGAATAAATGTGAGTAGAGGAACCAGTGAAGCTTGGTTTCCTGTGGGTTTTGCTTCATGGTTGAATTCCTAGGTATATAATAAAGTGCAATCATTGCTTTTCCTTGATTAGAGTATCCCCATGGTTGTCTTCCAGGTGACGACTTTGGTGTCTAGGGGTTGACCAAACATTGTATTGTTCCCTGCAGAGAAATACTAATATGTGATGGGTATCTATCTCCTCTACTTCTCCAGCAATTTGATGCAACCTGTGAAACTTATGCTGAGACTGCTATCCATCTCTCAGTATTTGTTTGAGAGCTTTAGCCACTCTCCAAGCAGTAGCCACTTGCTAAGGTTAGGTGGGAGACAGGCACACACACCCGCACTGTAATTCCATGGTCTCATTTTGTCGGTGGGGACACACGCCGTATCCTGCTCTTCCTTCAGCTGAGGCAGAAGGGTAGACCTTCTGCAGAGCATGCACCACAAACAGCAAGCCTCATTGCCTGGGTACTAAGCTGTGCACAGAGCCCATGTTACAGCAGAATCCCAGTTCCCATGGTGGTACTAAGAGGGAGTCAGCCAGGCTCCCACACTGGCTCCTTTCGTGTGGCAGGAGAAAAGCTATTACATGGGTTGTGGGTCTGTGCACCTGCTATGAGTTCAGTAATTAATCTGCTCTGACCATTTGCCATCGGTGTGCTCCGCTTTTGGTAATGTGGTGATAGCTTGCATCAACTCATGCTTCTGCAGATTGCCCCATCTTGATTTCCAGTTCTACTTGCTTGTAAAAAAGCCACTTGGATCAGATAGCTGTGAGAAGTTTATTCTCCCCATAGACAGTACAGAGCAAGGGTGATGCAAGAATAAGTGTCTTATCAGGATCCCAGTATGTTCTTTATTTGCATACCATAGCTCATCTGCATGAGAAATCTTGGGCTTTCAAACTTTACAGGTGCTGGTGAGACAAGCCGTTACCTCTGTGTGGTAAAAGGTGAAACAGGCACTGAGGAGATTCAGCTTGTGATATAGATCAGGCAGAGCTGGTGGCACTTCTGGATGTACAAATAGTTGGCCGAAGCTTTACAGGAAAATCTTTCCTGTTGTTGTCTCCTCTAGAAGCCTATGTAACTGTAGGAAGAGGTTAACTGAAGGATGCCTACCAGCCAGAGGCTGATACAAAAAGTAGAGATGCAAGCAGATGCTGTCCAAAAATACTGCTGTGGTGAGAAGCCCATCCTGCAGTCTGTTGTCTTCCAGTAGTCTAAAAGTGTTACCTTTGGATCTTGCTCCCTTATTTTTCTTCCAGAGGAGTCCAGGACATATGGAGATGTCCTGTTCTTGATCTACTGAGAAGAGTTTCCCTCTCCCTCCTTCTGCTCAAGAGTCTCTTCAGGCTGATGTGAGTTGGCAGTATTGCCATTACGCTGTATGTTCCTCAATCTGCCGAGCAGCCAGCAATCTGCTGCTGTTCCTGGACATGCCTCTTTTGGTGTCTCAGCCAGTTAACCTCCAGAGCCTACCTCTGCTGAGTGCGTTCCTGAAATGCTTCAGGCTGGTCATTTAGCCATTTACCTACAGGGTAGTGAATAGCAGCTGGGAAGCTGGTGGCTTGCAAAGCCTTTTGCACTCGGAGGCAACAGTGAAGCTGGGAAAACTGGAGCTGTCTGGAGACCTGGGGACAGCAGTGTGTCAGCTCTGCTTGGCTCTCACTCAAAGGCTTCACCAGTAGAAGGCTGGAAGTGCTATAAATGAAATACTGAATTCTGTTGGAGTCAGTGATATTGATCCTGCACTGGAGACATCATGGAAACTTCCTATTTACTAGTTTATTTTGTGACTTATTTCTTTACTCTTTTGAGTGGGTTTTTTAATGCACTACTTTGATACAGCATGTGCCTCTGGGTTAATGATAGGTGCACCAAAAGCATCTTCTCCTTATTTTAATGAGAGATTGATTTCCTGAATGCTTATTTTTAAATGCCCACTGGCTCCTGCAAAGGATTTGGGGTGTCCTGGAAAATTGGAGCACTGTGCCCTAGAAGACCTACCTGTATTTTGCAAGACTCGGCCCTTTCCCTTCTGACTGTAACCATCAGTGGTGTGCATCTGTGCTGCTGGCTCTGAGCGAGACGTTTTCCTATGGGGCTGCTCACCTCGTGGGGGTCACTTGGTGAGTGGAGCAAGCAACCAGTGGCTGTAAAGCTGGCGAAAATGTCCATCTCTTCCTGAAATTATGCTGCCGTTCAGCATTTAGCACGTGTTGTGGAAGACCACCTGGTGGTTTCTCCGTGGCTAGCTCTCCTGTCAGTTCACTGAGGTTGCTTGAAGCACTCACTGCTGGGGAAGGGCAAAGCTTCCCCTGGACAGTTGTTGTACCCTCTCCATATAAGAAGGGTCCGAGGGCCATTCCAAAAATTTTTGGAATACAATTTGTACAGCAGGAACTAACTATTGAGTGAATCCTTCCCGCTTGTCTGTCTGGTTTAGGAGCTGCTGCCTTAGAGATGGTGAACAAAAGGGTTTCTTCACACACCTTGCCAAGGCAGTGCAGAACTTTATGATGGAGAGCTGTCATTACTTCCATCAGCTGTTCCTTGTTCACAGCTCTTCCCACTGCCTTGACATGCCCTGTCATCTTCCTCATCTCCTTCAAATACAGCATGGTTTATAGGGAAAAGTGATGTCCCCTTTGGTAGCTCTGTGTGGGGATGCTACTTAGAGCTAATACTCAAACCTTGCTGGCGGTGCCCTTTTCAAGGGAGGGCGACTTGATGGTGGCCATCTGTCATTGGGGTGATAACCAGAGAGGTTCACAGAAATCTGAGAGAAGGTGGAATGGGAGAAGGGAGAGAAAGGAAGGGCACTGTGTGCTTTGAAATTCTCAGACTGGTGAATATAAAAATAAATACATTTATTAAAAGATTTCAATATAAAGATGCCAAGCACTCTCATGCAGAAAGTCAACTGCTTGTGTGTGCCAGACTAGCTTTTCCAGACTAGCTGATTGCTACACTGGAGTGAGAGAACACCTTTTTTGCCAGTCTCAAAAGCCCTTCCAAGCACAGCATTTCTCCTCCCCTCTTCTTACCCTCTGTCCCCCAAACGACTGCCACCTGAATTAGAAGAAGCTTGGAGCCTGAAGAGCATGAAGAGGAGAGATGACCATAGCCACATGCATAAGAGGCAAAATTGCAGGAGTACAGTATTTAAAAAAAAAAAAAAAACACTCAGGAAAATACATTTGTAGAAGTGGGTGTTAGCTGGTTTTATCTATGATACCTTGATCAGATGGCAGAAATCTGTCAAATGTTTGTCTGAATTTGCATCACTCGTCTTAATACTGCTTTCCACCATCTCTAGTGCAGGAGGAGAGCAGGTGGTCCTCGTGGTTGGAGAACTTGGATTCCATCCTGCAAGAGCCAGCCAGCCTTTCATTCATCACAGGAGCGCTAGCTTTAGAGTAACGGTTCTGAGCTGCCAAAACCTTGTTGGAGGAAGGTAGCTTGGAAGTATCCAAAACAGCCAACATCCGTCATTCCAGCTCCCTCCAGCTCATGCAGACTTCATGGCTCAGTAGACGGTTGTTGTCTGCTGAAGATGTATGTTTGTATAATATGTTATGAACAATTTCCATGCTTTAAACAGGACTGTTAGAGAAAGAAAAGATTTCTGCTGTCTTAGTTTGTATGGGGGATTTTTTTGTTCTTAGATTTCAAATCTTTTTCTCATCTACTTATTAACTACCCTGTGTTCTCAGTAATCTGCATGTGAAGAAGATGCGATTCTGGTCTCTCCTTCCCTGTTAGTGCATCAGGATGCTAACAGTTTCACTTTTTCTTCCCATGGGAACTTGAGGCCTAGACCTAGGCTGAACAGAAATTTTGGTTGCATTGGAGAATAAAGCCTTATTCTGTGTTTCCTTTGGTGCTTTGCTTGTGAAGGCTGAAATGATCTGTTCAGCAATGGGTTTTGGAGGGGATGAACCCAGGTTCTCCTTTTGGTAGCCTCTAGAGTTTTTAGTTTAAAAAATGCTGCTTGTAAAAATTGGCTCCCAAGTGTGTCTTGGTCTGTGTCATGTTGTCTCAGAGGCAAAAATAAATCGTTGCTGCTGAGCTTAAGGAGTGACTGGCCAGAAGGGGTCGTTGGAAGCTCTGGTCCCAGGCTTTGCAGCTCTCTGGTCAGGTCAGGTCCCAGAAGGCAGATGGAAGAAAGGCACTTGCAAGGTCTCAAAATCTTCCATTATTGCATAAATGAAGGAAAAACAGCTCTCGGTGCATGCCTTGACCTCTTGTGTTATCTCTGCTGAGCTCTTGAAGCAGGGACACTAATCTCTGAAAGCAGGTCTTGCACTTTGTATCTCCAGCGTTGTTCCTGTTTTTGTGTAGTTGAAGTACAGGAGAATCCTCCTTGAAGATTGATTTTTGAGAAGGGTGACTTACCTGACTATAAAGCACCACAAACATTATTACAGTCCAGGGGAAATATCACCTGAGATGCGTTTTGATTGTTTTGAAATGATACGACACGATTCTCTCCCTGTTCTGCTGTCTGTATTGCCTGCCTGCCACTTTGTGTGCTAGGTTGAATGAAATAAGGCTTTTAACAAATTGCAGAAAAGAGGATTGTCTAAGCCTCCCATTTCTATAATTTCTTAACTTCAGCTTTGGAGGTGTAAAACCTTAAGACAACCTTGCATGCACAGCTTTGGAGAAGTCCAGGCTGTGTCAGCTCCTTGGCTCCAAGTTTGTCGAGTTTTGGTTGGGTTTTTTTTGTTGTGTGGTGTTTTTCTGGTTGGTTGGTTGGTTGGATTTTTTTTTTTTGCTTTCCTTGGCTGTCCTGCAGGCTCTGGGATGCTGTGGCTTAGCAGGGTGCCCTGGGCTGGCTTAAGCCACAGCAAGTTCCTACATCCCTGCTCTTAGCTCAAGAGTGCTGTCAAGTAAAAACGCATCAGCTTGACCCTTGGCAGAAGAGGCATGTGCTGATGTGCTCTGCCCTCGTGTTTGCAGTGGTTTAGGCTTGCCTTAAGCTGCGGTAGCTCGTCGGTGGTGCTCGGGGTCAGCGGGAGAGCTAAACCCTCACACAGGTGAGATTGTAGAAGAGGGAAGGAGACAGAGAAGGAAGGATTTGTGAGCTGGCTCACCTTGGCATGCTGCCGGAGGTTATTGCGGGTGAGCGGTCGGTGGGGTCTGCAGCCCACTGCTGCCCTCCCCGGATGTCTTCCCGGGCTCTCTTTCAGAGGGGTCAGTGGGGTGCTCAGCCAGGTGTTGCTGAGCAATGCAGCTGGGGCACAGGGCAGGGATGTGCCGGGCAGAGGCCAGTGTGCGAGCGTCACCCTCAGCAGAGCTGCGGGAGCAGGGCAGTGCCGCAGCGTGCCTGTATCTCCTCTGGGTCTGCCTGTAGTGCTGGCCTGCTGAGCAGCATGCGCGGCGACCACGGAGCCCAAATTCAGAGCCCCCTAAGGAACCGTGTCTTGTCAGGTGTTGGGCAGCAGAGCAGGGACATCCAGGATGTCACAAAGCACCGGTTTCCCCATTGCGGGGAAGGGAAAACCTACATCCCTTTGCATGTCATTTCTGCCACCACCTCATGCCGTTTCTTCACTTGTGGGCTGGTTTGCATGCCCTTCCTGCCTGGCAGAGCAAGGCTGCAAAAAACGTGTGCATGTGTGAGGGCGTAAAGGTTCTGCTGCCCGGCACGGCCGGGAGATGGAGGCAGGCATGAGGGCTGTGCTCTGCCCCTGCCACCCACCCGCTCACTCTGCTCTCTGGGCACCTCTGCATCCCCAGCGCCTCTGCCCCTCGTCAGGGCTTGCTCTGCCAGTGCTCCAGCTGATTTTTGCTTAATGAACAAATGATGACTGTCACTGCTGGGTTGCTGCCTTGTCCTTTCAGCACCCCTTTCTGGTTTCCCTTTTTGGTTTTTTCTTTTTTTTTTTTTTTTTTTTTTTTTCCTTCCCTTTTAATGAGGTCACTTGAACTTCTCCACCTAAATTAGCTGTCCTAATAACCAGATGCCCCTTGGGGTGCTTTAGGGCGGGGTGGGTGGAGAGAGAAGGAGCTTGTTCATGGGAGCCTGCCTTCTCCTGCTCCCTGCAGCAGCCCTAGCTGAGGGCAGAGGGGTGATGGGGCACAGCGGAACAGGGGTGGCAGGTGTGAGTGTTAATGAGGTCACTTGAACTTCTCCACCTAAATTAGCTGTCCTAATAACCAGATGCCCCTTGGGGTGCTTTAGGGCGGGGTGGGTGGAGAGAGAAGGAGCTTGTTCATGGGAGCCTGCCTTCTCCTGCTCCCTGCAGCAGCCCTAGCTGAGGGCAGAGGGGTGATGGGGCACAGCGGAACAGGGGTGGCAGGTGTGAGTGTGCTCCCAGCACTCACCACACGACATCCAAAGCGGTCAAGGGAAGGAGACCAGCAATTTTGGAGCAGCATCCACCACTCACTGGCGGGAGGAGTCTCGAAGAACTTCTCTGAACAGCGCTGTGATGGTGGGGCTGGAGCCCCAGGGGAAAAGGGAGGACGAGTGTCCTTTCTCCTGGAGCCAAAGCACTCACAAGCAGCTGGGAAAGCTGGAGCTCCTCTGCGTCCATCAAGGACAAGCAGGAGCTGGGGCTGAGCACGTCTGTTCCCCTTGCACGCCTGCCTGGGGTGCACAGGGAAGGGGTTGCTGGTGGTGCCTGCTGCCAGCCCCTGTGGGTTCGTGTGGGGCTTGGGAAGCTGCAGGAGAGCATCGCTGCCCCGTGTGCCCGGGGTGGGCACACTGGCTGGCGACCGCACCGTCCGGCTGGGGGTCCTGCGCAGCTTGGGTGCGTGGCTTTGGCCAGGAAGCTTCGCTTGCAAGGTGCGTCGTGGAGCGAGAGTGGGTTGTGCAGCGGGATCCTCTGCCACTGCTTGGGAGGGAGCGTAGTGACAGCCTTGCGCGGGCGCGTGGAGCGGGCTGGGCACGTGACTAGCAGAGCGCGCAGCAAGCAAGAAGTTGCTCAGGCCCTGAGTCGGAAAGCTGACCTAATTTCCAATTTTTGCGTCTTTTGTCTGATTCTCTTTTTCCCCTTCTTCTACATTAGTTACTTTTTTTTTTTCCTGTGCCCTTTCTCACTGGCTGCTTGAACTCACCCATTTGCTTTGGGTGATGCATTTCTGTCAGCATAATCGTTCCAGCCAGTCATTAATGTACCAACAAGGACACTATTGTAATTGGAGGATTTATTACCACTGCTGTGAAAAAACTGCCATGCAATCTTACTTAACTCTTTGGCTCCCCTCTTGCCTTCTGCCAGCAGTTGAATCGATAATGAACTGCACGTATGTGGACTAGGGGTGTGTTACTTTATTTTCCTCCTCTTACCGTAAGATGTTGTGGTGATACAATTGCAAGCGACTTGCAGTGCTTCACCCTGTATTTCTTGATTATGCAGCAACTGAAAGTGACTTCATTCTCATTTAAAACAAGGCTTAAATGCTTGCACAAGGGTTGAAAGTATATTCTGACTGCATTTCCTTAGGCTACAGCACAAGTTCTGCTCACCTCCTCAGGAGCTTGAAGTGAATTCACTGACTAATTCAGGAAAGTGTATGACTTCTTTTTTAATTCAGTTACACAATTAGCAGTCTTTTAGCTGCCTTTCGTTTAAACCTGTCTTTAACCATCCTTATTTCTCAGTGCAGGTGGGGCTTTACTGAAGGAAAGTAATCCCCAAACCAACCAAGACTATTAAGACTTGCTTTATGTTTTCCCCATGGTACCAGGAGCCTGTTGCTATATGTTGGTAGGCAAAGAAGAGGGAAAGTTTTGCACAGACACCCCACACCCTCGGTCACAGCGAAAGTACATCTTGGGGTGGTAGGTTTACCTCTGCAAAATCTGGTCCCAGGTAGGACCTGGGGCAGTGAGGGAAACTTCTGAGCAGCAACAACAGGAACAAAGCTTTCCTCTGCCTGCCCCAGGCCACCTCCAATTTTTTAGCTGGGACTTAAAAATAAGACAAGCAAAGGTCACTACCAGCAGCATGATCTGCTGAGTTTTGTCCACTTGCAAGGGTGACATTTGAGGGTCTTCATCAGTTTTGCAGCATAACACAACATGTGTTTTCCTCTGTGGTGAAGGCATTACACGAGCTTTTGATTGACGAGGAAGAGCG
>NW_010535412.1:12328-29847 GCF_000687285.1 Phaethon lepturus
GTATGGATCAGCATGTGCAGCTAATTGCCAGGCATGAGGACTTGAGAGGATTACATTGCTAATCTAGATATCTTTCCTACCTTATCACCACCCCCTTCCTCCCGCCACACACATGCACACGTGTTTGGATCCTGTAAGGAATGGAAATCAATAGTGGTGTGGGGGTGGGATAGAAGGAGCGTGGCTCCCTGAGAGCTTGCAGTGGCTGGGAGAGAACAGGTCCCTTCCAGCTGTTTCTGTGGCATCGGGGTGGCTCTGGTGCCAGACCCTCCTTCCCTGGGGTGGCATGAGTGGCTGCAGGAAGGTTAGCAGGTTGCAGAGGGTAATAACGAAACGCTGCATCCCCGAGCCTCACGCTCCCGCCCACGGTGCCATTCGTGGTGCCGTTCTCTGGGCGGGTGGCACTGGCATTGCGATTCCTCTTGAGCTGCTTGTTTCCATCTTGCACGCACAACCAGAGGCGCTGGGGAAGGAGGTTCGGGGCGCTGAGCTGGGATCGCTGCGGGGCAGCAAGATGCCATGGGGCAGATGGAAATGTAACTCTTGCACTAATTCCCTGCAAAATCCAGAGCAGTATTTCTCAGCGAGAAACAGCTCCCTAGGAATAGGGAGTACATGTGTTTATTCTTCCTAAACAGTTCACACCTGACACTTGGAGTAGTATGAATTGGGCAGTTGGGGACATAGGGTAGCACCACAGGGTGCCTCAGCATCAGTGGGTAAAAGCTATAAGGAATCCATGGGAAGAAGAGGAGGCTGGTGTGTTTTACTTGTCCTGCGGTGGCCCTGAGATGGTCCCACTGTGCTGAGTAGCCTGTGTAAGTCGTTTTACTCCTGAAGAGCCTCTAGTGTAAGGCTGCTGTGGTGCTAAGTGATTTTCACAGCGTTGTTTTACCAGCTCAAGCTTGGGGGCCTCTGGCTCCCAGCCTGTCGCTCCTACTGCGTCGCTTAACAAGAAAATGGAATCTCAGGCAGGTTTGCTGCCTGGCCTGCAAATAGATTATGTATTGGTAGCTCTCTGGTTTGTGCCTGGCACACAAAAGCTTTGATAGCCTATGCCTTGGAGGTGGTTGGGCTTTTGAATACCCAAGAATGAACCAGAGCCAGCCTAGGGAAAAGGGAGTCAGGGAGTCAGCTTTGTCTGCACAAGGCAGAGTTTAGTATGGCGCCGGGAGCTGCTGGAAAGGGAGCTTGTCCTAGGGCTCAGAGAAGTGCAGACCCAGGAACTTCAGTCTCTGCTCCCCACTTGTTTTCTGGGAGACTGTAAGCCAATTCCTTCTCCTAAAGTTAGCCTTAATTAGCTCACCGAGTGCTCAGTGCGTGTTATTGAGGTGTGTGCATTTGAGGTGGTTTTGACTGGAGCTGTGTGTGTGCAGGCTTCCTGAGGAGGGATGCCATGGGTACCACCCTGGAGGAGAGGGGAGCCTCTCCAGGCTGCCTGCTTTCCTCTTCCTCCTCCTCCTAGTCCTGGCAGCAGGGGCCTGGGACTCTCCCTAGCTGGGTCCCTGACACCCTCTAGTGGCAATATTTACATTTAATATTTCAGGAGCTCTCAAAGCTTGGGGGTGCTTAGCACCCTCTGCTTAGCAGCCCACCCACTGCTGAGTACCTATCCCAGTTCCCTCTGCAGTAACCTGCAGCTTGGGGCCTAATAGGAAATGCTGTATTTCTTGCCTTTTTTTTTTTTTTTCAGTGCTGTAAGTACAAGCTCAATACTGTCAGCTGTGGCCAGGCTCAGCAGACTGGCTGGAGGATGGCAGTAGGTTTGCTCCCAGCAAGTGCTTTTCAGATGCTCATCTCCCTGTCCAGCCACTCGCTGCCCAACCTAAACTTGATGCTGGAGAGAGGGGAGCTCTTCTGACACCTCTGGGAGGTGATGACAGCTGCAGGGGTGGACTTGTGTTGGGGGACGAGGAGGAAGCAAGGCTGGATGCTTGGGGACCTGCAAGGCAGGCTGTCTGGGTGGCATGTTGAAAAGAGGGGACAAACAGGCAGGAGCTGGGTGAGAAGGAGCGGGCAAGAGGACGTGTCCTGCAGCATCCCTCTTGGCTCTGATTCAGGTGTGTTTCCGCCCCCCTTCACACAGTGATGACTCTCATCTAAGCTTACCCTTGCTTCCAAGTGGAGCTCAGCTTGCAGAGTGCCCCTAGAAACCCTGGTCCTTCCTATGGCGGGCGGCTGCGGGATGAGTGCGGGCAGCTCGGCCGTGTGATGGCTGGCAGCAGAACCAGGGCTCCCAGCTGAACACCATGCAAAGAGTTACTCGTGTCCTGATCTGCAAACTGATGTCCTTGAAACCTGAGCAGGATAACTGGCTTGGGAAGAACTTCTCTTCTGATAACGCACCTCCCTGTGTGCGCTGTTGTGCCCTAGAGAGAACCTTTGCGGCGTTCTCTGCTTGCTCTTCTCTCCATGACTTCCAGGCCTGATCTGCTCTGACCTGAAGGGCTAAGCCATTCCTGTAGCCCTCTTGTTGGCGCAGACCAGTGTGGTCTGTGCCTTGGGGTGGTGCGTGAGCCCAAGCAGACCTGCGGTCCTGCTGTGGGAGTCCCCGGTTCTCTGCAGCACTCAGAACAAAATGCTCATCAGGCTTCTGAAATGAGCTGTGACCTGCTGCCACATTTGGCTGCCTCTTGAGAACAGCGTTTTCCCCTTTCTCCTACCCGCTTCCCCCCTCCCCAAACCTAGGACCCAAGGTGCATCTTGCAGCGTTAACTAAGAAAGTTGTTTGTGCATCGCTGACCAAGCGCGAGAGCAGTGGCGCGAGGCACAGAGCGCTCCCGCTGGCCCGGCCAGCACAGGGCTTTTGCCTGTCCCTCCCGACGTCTGATCCTTCGGAAACTGGGCTTTTATTCAGCAAGTGCGTCTCTAGTCCTCCTGGTTAGGAAGGTGACACCAGCTGAATGTATGTCCATGCCTCAAGGCTGTGTGCAAGCCAGAAGGTCTTACCGATTCCTCTAACCAGGAGGTTCTCGGTTGGCTTTATTAACCAAAAGAGCAGGAGGAATGCAGCACAGCGTGTCAGGTGCTACCACAGTTAAATTACAGCCTTTACCAGCACGCTGCCGCCTCCTGATTTTTCTCCAAGAAAGCATTTTGCAATAGCCTACCCACGTGGTGTAAAAGATGCTAACCCTCCAGCCAGGTTTTGACCTGGGAATATGAAGTCACAGCTCCAGCAGCCTCTAACCTGCTCAGGGAGCGGTGTGGCAGGCGCTTGCTTGAGGTCCAGCCTTTGGACAGGCTTCCCGGCATTAGTCCCGGGGAGCGGGCAGCTCCGTGTCTGGCAAGCCAAGCGCCTGCCCCGTACTCGCCCTGCAGAGCCAGGCGGGCTCCCAGGGTAGGCAGGGCACTGCCTTGCCCATAGCCAGCAAGAGGCCGTGCTGCTGAGCAGGACTGGGGGGGCACACAGGCACCTGCTGGGGTAGCCAGGGCTCTCAAATTGGGGGAAGGAGGATGGGCACGCTTTCTTCGTGGATAGCCGCTTTCACCCTGTCAGCTGTCGTACGGAGGCTGGTGTAGCAGGGAGCTTTGCCTTTGAAGCAGCTCAGGAGGAAAATAACTTCAGCAAGATGATGATCAAGTTTAATGTATTTAAATAACAAAGAAAAGGTATAAGAGCCCGCAGCTGGAGGGCAAAGAGAAAGGAGCTGTGTGGCTTTGGAAGTTATTCAGAAAGTTTTGAAATGAGAAATTTAAATCTCATCGTGCAGGCGGTGTGAACCGGCAAGGTTAGTTGCCGCTGTTACCACTGGTTTGGGAGTCGGAGGGAAAGGGGAAAGGCGAAGCGAGGTGGGCTCCTGGCCAAGGTCTGCCAGAGGCTATTGCCGGTGGGCAGCGGACCAGAACCCCAGTGAGGAAGATGAGGGGAAGAGAGGGAGGAGGAGACACGTGACTGCATGGATGGGGGCAATGGCCTGTGGTGTAAATGGCCTTACCAGGTACTTCCCCTGTCAGGGGCAGTAAATTCCCAGGGTAGCGAACATGTGGTAAAAGGGAATGCCCCCATCCAGGCTGGACACAGGAATATTTCCCTCTTGTTTACTCCATCTCGTGGCTTTTTTCTTTCCTCTCCTCTGCTTTGACTTTTCTGCCATAAAGAATCACAGCGGTTGTCTTCACTGCAGCTCTTTGCTTTCTGTAGCCATGCCTGAACGAAACAGATGCAGCTTTTGGCAGCTCAGCTAATTTCGTGAGACCTTCCAGTGCTGTCAATGAAACTGAACTGAGATATGTTAATTATATTCCACCGCTACGCGGTGAAACTGTGGGCATTAACAGGCTCACTGGCGCTGCCTTGTCTGCAGAGCTGGGGAGAAGGTTTGCATTCTTCTTTCCACGTGATGTTTCTCGAGGCAATAAAGTCTAGAAAGGCTTCTTTTTAAGAAAGTCTATCTTCTGGTGGTAGAGCCTCTTGCTAAAATCACGATGCTTGCTAAAATCAAGCACGGTTGGGGGGCTGCAGGTTTTTTTTCATCCTGATTTTAGTGGCTGTACTTCCGTTCCTCCAGCTAATCAACTGGAAAAGTAGCCAGCAGTTTTATTACCAAGTGCCTTGACATGTCCATGTCCCAGGACCAGGCTCTGGGCATGCTGCAGTTGCATTGCTGCCCTCAGAGGAGCCACTTCCAATGCGGAAACCCCTTCTTTTGGCCTCAGGGGGTCATTAAAACGTGAAAGGAAATCAACAAAGGAGAGGGGAATTGGACCTCCTGACTTTTTTATGAGGGAAGGTTAAAGGAACCGAGTATGTTTGGCTTGGCCCCAAAGGGGACTGAGGAGCGAAGACCATGGTGCAGAACTAAGGAGTGGCTGAAGGATGTGGGCAGGAGGGGGGTCACCAAGCATGCTGGGGGGCACACAATGAAGGGGGGTGCTGCTCGTGACAAAATACCTCGGTGGGAAGCAGATGTATTAAGCTGTGCTGCTCTGCAGCATGGTGGAAAACCCTGTGCAGTCGCTGGGGCTGTTGAGGAATTTAAGCACAGCACTGGAGTATGGCTGCAGGTCACAGTCTTTCCCAGCCAAGGACTTTGGGGATGATTCTCCTCTTTTGGGGGGCTAGATGTGAGCTAACAGGGCTTTGCTAATACTTAACAATTAATTACAACCGTAAAAAGAAACCTCTCCCCCAGCTCTCCTTTAACGTGTCTGGACTTTAGAACTCAGCATTTCGGCATCGCTAACTCTTGGGCTGTGTTTCCCCATCCCTCTTTGCTGCAGTGATCCCCGATTCGCTGCGAGTGACGGCAGTCCCACAGACACTGAACAAAGTGGAGCACGACTCCCTGGAGCTGAAGTGCGAGGTGTCAAAGAGCACATCCCAGCACAGCCACGTCTCCATTGCCTGGTACCGGCAGCGAGGCAGCGAGACGCCTGTGGAGGTCATCTCCCTCAGCCGTGACTTCGTCCTGCGGGCCGGCAGCACCTATGCCCAGCGGCAAGCCACAGGGGACATTCGCTTGGACAAAGTTGGGGAGACCACCTCAAAGCTCACCATTTACAACCTCCACCCATCAGATCAGGGCGAGTTTTACTGCGAGGCAGCGGAGTGGATCCAGGACCCAGACAAGTCTTGGTATGCTATGACCCGCAAGCGTTCCCAGGGTGCCATTGTCAACGTGCAAGCCACCGGTTAGTGTCTCCTCTGCCTTTTCTTGCTCGGCTGGGTGGTGGGAGGAGGCAGAAAATGGAGCTGTGCCTTGTTAGGTGGCTGGGGCTTGGCCCCCTCCTTTGCCATGTACCCCATTTGGGAGGCTGCTGCCAGGGTGAGGCAGGGTGAAGGAGAGCCCAAGTGCTGCCTGTGGGCAGAACAAATGTCACACAATCACAGAATGGTAGGGGTTGGAAGGGACGTCTGAAGATCATCTGGTCCAACCCCCCTGCCAAGGGGGCTGGGGTGGCAGGCCCTGTCTCCTGATGTGTTCACCTGAGACTGACACAGGAACTAAAGCATACATCTTAAGCACTTGATGCTAGGACAGGCAATGAGAATTTTGGTAAGTGAGGAGGTAAGAGAGGCACAGCGGAAAATAAAGCTAAAACTTTCAGTAAGCACTTCAGTATTGCACAAGGTCCATTTGCAAGTCAAAATCCTTCTCCCAGTCTGCAGCACAGGTTCCTGCTAAGGTTCTAAACACCCAGCTGAGCTCTTTCTTCCTCTCTGATAACCACAAAGGCCCTGCCTCTTTGCCACAGCTGAGCAGCATGTGAGTAGAGTAGGCTCCAGGTCACATTCTGCAGTGCCACTGGATGCTCGTGTTGCAGCAGAGCTGCTCCCAGGAGTAGAGGCTGGAGGAAAGAGTTATGACTGGGGAAGCCTTGCAGCTCTTGCATGCCGGCCAGCAAGCTGCCTCTCCTGCAGCACAGTCAGTCTGGGCTTTCACAGCAAAAGCAACCCTTCCACTTGCGGATGTACGTGTCCAAGGGATGTTGGCCGTGCAGGGTGTAGCAAGTTGCAAATGCTTTGCATGAAGTGTGCTGGCTCTCCTGATGAGCTTTGCCATGCTGACATGAGTCGGTCTGTCTCTCCCCAGATAAGGAGTTCAGTGTCCGGCTGGAGACAGAGAAGCGGACGTACATTGTGGGTGAGCCAGTGGAGTTTCGGTGCATCCTGGAGGCGCAGAACGTCCCTGACCGCTACTTTTCCATTTCCTGGGCCTTCAACAGCTCTCTCATCGCCAGCCTGGGACCCAACGCCGTGCCGGTGCTCAACAACGAGTTTGCCCAGCGTGAGGCCCTGGGCCAGCTCAAGGTAGCCAAAGAAAGCGACAATGTTTTTGTGCTGAAGATCTACCGCCTCCGCCTTGAGGACAGCGGCAAGTACAACTGTCGGGTGACTGAGCGGGAGAAGACTGTGACGGGGGACTTCATTGACAAGGAGAGCAAGCGGCCAAAGAACATCCCCATCACTGTCCTGCCGCTCAGTAAGTAGAGACTTGCCCATCCCGTTCTGGGGCCATTGCTCTACTGGGCAGCTAGCTGGTGAGGCCATGATGTCCTCAGACTTCGACGGTGGGGAAGAGGGAAAGATAAGAGTTTGTGTGCTGTGAAGACTTGGAATCCCAACTGGCAAGATTTTTTTTTTTTTTTTTTTAATGGGAAGGGGATGATAGAGAAGGAGGGATATGTGTCAGGTTCGTAAGTGGGGAAACATGCCCCCACCTTGGTAATGACACCAAGCTGTCAGCTTTGTCCTTGAGCTGAAGGTGCATGTGACAGCCTCTGACTTGCCCCTCACACCTCTCTCCTCACCTTGCTCTGCCGTACTCTAAAGTACTCAGCAGGTGTAACGGCGAGACTGGCTTGGCCTTGGTTTATCCTAAGAGCTTCTAGGTTCCTGCAGGCCGTTCAGTGGCTGTTGTTCAGCTGTCTTGCAAGACAGCCATACTGGGAGAAACCAGGATTTATGTGTACCTTGAGCCGCAGTTTGTTCTTCAGCATGGAGCTCTGTCATGGTCACTGCGTGTCTGCCAAGACTGGTGGAAACAACCCTGCTGGAGGTTTGCCTTAATGCCTTTTTTGTCAAACAAATGTGATAAATACAGAAATAACAGAGTGAGAGGAGAGGGTGTTCCTTGTTTTGCTCTCTGAAACTCAGGTAGCTGTGGCATGATGAACCATGCACATGTTGCCCAGTGGGCTTTGACCAAGCAGAGGGTAGCTGCAAGAGGATTTTGTGCGATGTTTGTCTCCTATCTCTTAGGTTTGTAGAAATGCAACCCTTTCCTCTAGCTTTTTTTTCCCCCATCTCATTTCTCCAAAAGAAATTCTATTTCTTTTCTTTCCTACCAACATTTGGTCTCATTTGTTTGGCTTTGAAAATTACTCTAGATAGAAATCTTGCACTGGACAAATACCTAATCTAGGCACAGCCACCTTTCAGACAGATTTCATTTTTGCCATTTGATAAATGACCAGCTCTAGGAACAAATGTGATGATTTTTCAAGGGTGCTAAGTGTCCATAACTCCAACAGAAGACAGCAGGAGTAACCAGCACTCAATATCTCTGAAAAACCAGCCATAAAGCCTTACATCTCTGGGAAGCTCAGGATACCAGGTATTGTTGATGTTATCAAACATTGATAGCTACCTCTAGTGTCACTAGTGATGGGAGTTTGGGAGAGCTTCTCCCAAAAGGTGTTGTAGGAATGGACGTGGCAAGATGGTGATCAGGATGACGTGAATTGAAAAGCCCAGGGAGCTGGAAGGTTTTTTTGGCAGAGCCGGTTGCATGCGGTGCATGTTGTAGCAACACAAATTCCCTCCAGTTTTGCTGAGATCCCATCCTGGACCTGCGACCAGAAGACGCGGCAATGTCTCGTGACCTGTAGGCAGAGAGATTTCTCCCAGCTTTGGCCTACACCTGCTTTGAGTGTGCAAGTCACCAGGAGCAGCTCACTGCCCACAGGCTGTTTTTGGATGTGGTCACGCATGAGGTTAAGACGTGCCTGGACCCAAATGCGTGGGCAGTTTCCTGCACCTGGTAGAAAGCCTCTCTGGCCGGCAGCGTCCTTCTTGCAGACCAAGAAGTGGCGAGTGTGTATCATCTCCCCTGTGTGTATGCGTTTCTCTCCTTAGAGACCAGCATCTCCTTGGAGATTATCAACAACGCCAGCAATGTCTTGGAAGGGGAGAGCCTGCGCTTTGGCTGCAACGTGCGCTCAGGCTTCGGGCCCCAAAGCCATTTCTCCATCGCCTGGCAGCTGGTGGACAAGCTGAACCGGCGCAGCGAAGTTGTGCGTCTGGATCGGGAGGGCACCCTGCAGCCGGGCCCCTCGTATGCCGAGCGCAGCAGCTACGGGGGCATCCAGGTGGAGCAGGTTCGGCCCGGCTCCTTCACCCTGGAGATCTTCAACAGCATCAAGGCAGACGAGGGCCACTACGAGTGCCGGGTAGCCGAGTGGACGCGGACGCTGGATGGGGAGTGGCAGATGGTTGGGGAGCGGCACGCGGGCACCCCGGTGTCCATCACTGCTCTGGGTGAGTACTCGAGGCGTGAGGGGCCATGGGGCCAATGCTCCCCACATGCCTGGCCCACCCGAGGAGGTCACCTGCAAGTAACTGGGGCTGCTCCCGGCACTCTCGCCCTTGCTCGCCAGCAAAATGGCAGTACCTGGCAGCTCCCGGTGCAACACTCGGGCATGCCTCATTGCGTGTGTGGGCAAAGTCTGAGGGGTGGCTGTCACAGGAGCAAAGCCAGGGGTGGCTAAGGAGAGGGACAGTGCTTCCAGTGTCCTTCCGAGGAGAGAGGCTGCCAGTCCCATGGCGTGTGCCCCCGACATCGGAGCCAGGCTACGGGCAGTGCAGCGGTGGTGCTCCGTCAGCAGCCCGTGGGCATCAAAGCCTCCTTGCCTGCCCTGGGTAAACCTGACCTCTGCTCGCCCGACACAGGGAGCAAAACGCTGGGCATCTGCTGGCCCGGCCACCAGCAATGCGAGCATCTCTGACAGCATCAGAAGCCTGCAGAAGACATGGGTCAGGAACGGCCCTCACTGCCTCTGCACAGAGGCACTGAGCTGCTGGCCCAGAACCACAACGTTGTCTGTGACGAAGCTGAATGAGGACCTGGAATCATTGCAGCTGGTAGTCTGCTCTACCAAAGGGCTCCTCCATTTCAAACACAGTGAAACCACATCAGTTTAGGAGAGGGCAGGTAGGGCATTAGGGATTTTGCATGGATTGTGAATTACTTTGGTCCCACTCAAGCCTTGCTATATTAATTCCTGGACTAGTACCCAAAGTGCTCTGCAGGAGACTGAAGAAGGGATGACTATTTCTATGAGGCCACTGATTTGCAGAATGCCAGGGCTATAAAGAGTTGGGGAGCTCTATCAAAAGGTCAGTAGGATTTTGGGGGTTTTCTTGGTTTTTTTTTTTTTTTGTTCTCTGCAGTATTAATCTTAAGCTTTGGCAAGATGTGTGAGAGACCAGACTTCAAAAGTTGTACTGCATTCTGATTAAAATCTTGCTTTTTTCCTCCTTTCCTTCCATTCACTTTTAACCTGCCTTCAGAGGCTGTTCTGTCTGGAGCTAGAAATCTTTGCTATATAGCTTCCAAAAACAAGTAGGGACATTAGTTTGTAAAGAACTAAAGGCAGATTCTCATGTGGTTTCAATGGCATCTTCCTCATGAGGTCAGCAGCATTTGGCCTGCTGTAAGTCTACATATCAGCTCTTCTCTTTACTCTGCCACTTGTAGAAGTGTTGAGATTTAAAAGTGTATCACTTTTACTCTTGTTAAAAATTTAAAAAGTTAAAATTTCAGATGCTTGGAATTGCCCAGCAGTTCCAGAAGATGTGATGGAAAGGTAGTTGTCCCTCCTCCTCCTCTTCTCCTTGTCCCAGAGAAATCGCTGGCTGTTGAGCACATTTTGTCAAGTCCTAAGAAATTCCTAGGTCATCTTTCTACAACTAGCAAAACTGAAGTAGCTCATGAAAGTTTAGTGGAGAAATCAGTGTAATATTTTTGAGGTGTCCTGAGAAACCCAAATGGAAGGTGCTAAGAAAGAGCAAGAGAGGTTTATGGCTACAGAAATTGCTAGTAAAAAAATACGCGGTAAATTTAGTGACACTCACATTTCAAGTTAAGGTCTAATCATTTGCTAGTCTGCCAGGGTAAGAAACTTTAGCTGAACAGCACAGATGATGTCTGAACCCATAAATCTATCTACAGGATGGTTCCGAAGCAATAGCCAGAAGAGAGATGTGCTGTCGGATGAGACCAGATATCCCTGAACTTCTGAGGATCTCGAGTGTCCAGCTGGCTGGGGAAGGAGGAGGCAGGCAGGGAGAGGGCGAGCTGCTGCATTCTTCTAGGGAGGTCTTGCAGAAAATCTGCCCACTTTTATGCATGGCTTCTCTCCGTTTGTAACACGTCCCAAAGGAAGAAGGGCCTTTGTGTGTTAACCAAAGTGCCATGAGCATGTTGGTTGAGGACCTGAGAAACATACCTGGCTTTCACACGCAATCAAGAGAAGTCTCTTCATGAAGCTTTCTTTCCCAGGCCAACTGGAGATTAAACTTTACAAGGTCGGCTGGTGGTGGTGAAATTAAGTTGGCTTTCTAGGGCCATCGCTGGTTCAGCAGGGCTCCGAGCTGGGCCCGGTAACACACTTGCCTGCGCAGGAGGGCTGCTGCAGGGTCTGAAGGTAAGGGCTTACATGGTGATGAGATGCAGCAGTGCTGCAGGGGAGACAGCTTGGGTCTCACTCTCCTCTCCTGGGTAATCACTTAGCATGTTGCAAGAGGCTTTAATCCCAAAGATTGACCTGTTTTCTTAGTAATTACATGTCCCGCAGCTCTGGCATGGTGATGCCGTGGGGCTGCAGAGACACTTGCTGGAAGCGTGCAGATACGGTGGTGTCCATGCTGCGGCCTGTCTGGCCTGTGGCAGCAGCTCTGCGGGTTGCGGTGAGCTCCCAGCTCACCTCTTGAACGGTAATTTCGAGCTAGTGGCAGGCTGAAGCTCTGTGCTGATCCAGAAGACATTCGTGTTTCTACGGGGCACTGGCTGGGGTCTTCTCCCAGCAGCGGCAGCTGTGCTGGGTGCCAGGAAGGTCGGCGCTGCAGGGGGAGGGAGGAGAGCTGCTAGCCAGCTGTGGGACACCCCACGGAGCCTCCTGGGAAGGGAGCGCTGCTTGGAGATGTTGCTGGTAGAAAACAAGGTCCCTGCTAAATCTGCTGGCTGCACTGAAGTGACTGGAAGAGAAGAAAATATTTCTCTCTGCAGCTTGGAACAAATGAGCAACGGAAGTACTCTGACCCAAAACGTAAGCTAGTCAATTGGGATTATATTATTTTCAAATTACTAATAGACTGCTCGTTTTAAACTCCCCTAAGCAAACAAAGACTGGGAGGTAGACAAGTCAAAATGTATTGACCAGCTTGCAGAGTGGTGGACATGCGAGGATAACTGCATAAAGCTATCCTGCAGCTATGATGTGGAAGAGAACAAAAGCCGTGCTGTGTGAAGAACAGGAGCAACCAGCTTCTCTTTCAGTTGCCTCCATCTTGCAGTTTTGTAGCCACTGCTACCTCTCTGACATGTGAACGAAGGCTGCTACTTCTCGCTTTCCGCATCTTCCCTTCACCTGCAGCGACCAGCTGCAGACCTGGGGCGGGGAGTGGGATGGGGACACCTTGCCCAAGAGGTGGATGTGAATCGTGGGGTCTGCGAGCGGTCAGGCTGGCACCGGCCAGCTGCTCTGCCCGTCTCTGCTCCCTTGCCACTGCGCTGCTGTGTTTCGGTACGGGGCTTTGGCAGCCTGCAGAGGCTGGCTGCTGACCCTCCGGGTCTCAGGGGGATCTTGTTCCTCTGGGCAGAAATCGAGCGCGATCCTGCTGCCGCTGCAGCCAGTGCTCGTGCAGGCAGTCACCACTACACAGGCACTTAAGTGGGGTTTTGCCGCTGCTTTTCGTGCTGCTTTGCAATTATAAACCAGGAGCCAACTCAACATGGGTGGCTGATTATTCCAGGCCTGCAACTGGATGACCATGCTCTAGCTTTTGCATGCTAACAGCAAGGCCTCTTTAGGCAGATGTCTCTTAAAGCCCTTTTCTCTCTTTCCACAGAGGCCGGCTTTGCTGTCACAGCCATCTCCCGCACCCCAGGGGTGACCTACAATGAGTCCTTCGACCTCCAGTGCATCATCAAGCCCCACTACCCGTCGTGGGTACCGGTGTCGGTGACGTGGCGTTTCCAGCCAGCAGGCAGCACCGAGTTTCATGACCTGGTCACCTTCACGCGCGACGGTGGGGTCCAGTGGGGCGACAGGTATACGGGTTTCCGGACCCGCACCGCCATCGAGAAGGCCGAGTCCAGCAACAACGTGCGCTTGAGCATCAGCAGGGCGAGTGACACGGAGGCTGGCAAGTACCAGTGCGTGGCTGAGCTCTGGAGGAAGAACTACAACAGCAGCTGGACGCGGTTGGCAGACAGGACCTCCAACCTGCTGGAAATCAGAGTCCTGCGGCCGGGTGAGTGCCAGGAGCTTGTGAGAGGAGCTGGGGGGTACGTTACAGGGATGGGGTATGTACCAGTGCTGCGGTGATCTCTGCGGAGTGAGGACTGCTCTCGTGGCTGCAGCTGACATCTCACACTTGTGCATTGCTCAGGTGGAACTGCTCGGCTGTTTGGCCGCAGTTATGTTAGAGCTCCTTTATCCACCTCTGGGGAACTGCATCTTCTCTATGCTCCTCATATGCTGTTCATGGGGTTTTCTTCTGGGAAGCGAGGTGACTGAAGCTCAGTCCAGTTTCTGGGCTATTCTTGTGAGATGGAGATGGAAGTGGATTTCAGGTTGCCATCTCCATTCATCAGAGCAGACTAACCTGGAGAAGAAAGGAGAGGGATGGGGCAAACAGGATCAAAACAGAGACATGCTCCCAACAAAGCCTGCTCGTGCACATGCGCCATAAGTGAGGTGCTGCAGCTCTTGTCTAGTAACTGGAGGCATTTTCAAAAGCAGCTAGTGATCAAAGACCCTGACTTTCATCCCCACCAGAAATTGAGCCCTTTCCAACGGGAAGCCACCAAGGCCATGGGTGCCCGCACTGAGTGTGCAACACTAGGCAACAGATACCTGGTTTGGCAGGGAGAGTCAGAAAACCTACAAGGTGCTTATGCTGCCTGTACAGCCGGTGGAGTTAGGTGTCTTCTGCAGGCCTTGTCACTGATATTTTGGTGGTGTCTTCTGTTGTCCGTGAAGGCTGCAAAGATATGTGGTCTGGGTGGCTCTGGGCCATCGCTGGGCTGAACAGCTTACTGTTGTTTTGGCCTTAGGGCTGGACTTGATGTTTGGAGTGAGGCTTTTAGCACCTTCAAGACTCTTGGCTCAGGTCCTTGCAGCATGGGAGTCTTCCCTTAATGTTCCGTGCAGAGGGACTCCTTCCTAGGGTCTGTCTTCTGGCTTTTGTCTTTTTCCCCTCAGTGTCCTTTTTCATACTCTCCTACAACTTCCCCAACCCTTAGCACGTCTTTAGAAAAGTGAGGCAGTGCTGTGAGCTCCAGGCGCCTCATGAGCTCTCCATTATCATTCTTCCCTCTCTCCTAACTTGCCCTCATCTCCAGGTTAATCTTCTCCATTTATCTTGGTTATCCTGCCTTGTAATACATGTTTTACTGCTCGCAAGGTCGGGTTGGTGATGTTCATCATTTAAGCTTATTTCCCTAGGAAACAGCGTTGACTGAATATGGTCCCTGGAGTAATATGCTTCTTCGTGACACATCTCTGTGCATGCATGTGTGTGTGTGAGACAGAGAGAGAAAGAGGAATCCTTGATAACAGCTTCCAGAAGAGAGCTTCTGTGTCACAGCTCAGGGTGGTGAGGAGGACATTTAAAGGACATTTAAACTGTACTCTGGCAGTCAGTTCTTCTTTACTGGAACAGTAACCATCAAGTGATGCCTTAACAGAACAAGTCATCTAGGTCTCCATGGTTTTTACCTCGCCCTATCTCCCTGCTGCTCAACAAACTACTGCTACACAAATCTTAGCTGTCAGTCCAATGAGCCTTGCATAATGTTTGTGGCTTTATGGCTCACAAGGGGGGATGGAAGAGAAGAGAGGGGCCCCTCAGAGCATCCCCAGCAGTATAGTTGCACTCTCTCTGCTTTTTGTTTCCATGTCCCAGGCAGCCTCTGAGAGCACATGGTTGATGTTCTCCATGAATGCAATGCCAGCAGTCGCACCAGCGACTGCTGTGGTTCTGTCTGGTTTTGCTGGCTGGAGAGGGTCGTGTCGTGTCATTGCTGGGTCCTTGGCTGAATAATCTCCAGAGCGGATCCAGGATGATGTGGGAAGCGCCTTCCTCGGACGTGTCTGAATGCACATCCTAGAGCCCTGCCAGTGAGACCTGTGCGGATGAAGCAGGTGCTGGTTTTTAGATTAATATCCACGGCTTCTTCAAAAGGGATCGTTCAGGACCCCTGAACAATTGAACACCTAAGAGCGCTGTCAGTCTGATTCTGTGTCTCTGTAGTCACCTTAATCTGAGGAGATAACTTCAAGCTGCTATTGCGTGTCTTTAGTCTTCGTTTTCTCCTTTCCCTTGCTACTAGCCATGGGTTCCTGCCTTGACCTATATGCCAGTGAGTTTGGGGTGAACTATCTCCGCTACCGATCCACTAAGGGACACTGTAAAGGTTTGTCTGGAGGTCTTTTGCCAAACTGAGCCAGCGTGTGTTTCTAGATTGTAAGTTAATGTTGGGATTCTGGTTTCCTATTAAACCCCTGCTCCCTGTTTGTCAGAGTGACCTTTCTATTTGACAGGTTCCAGGTGCAGATGTGGCAATCGATATATGTCAGCCTTTAAAGTGTCTTCAGGTGAGAAAGGTAAAATAGTGGCTGCCTGATTGCTTCATTAATCTCTTTGCTTTGTGAAATCCCACATCCTCAAGGGACAGGGTGCTGGAGCTTCTCCTGGTGTGTTGGTTTGCTGTTCCAGTGCTCAGGCTGTCTCTCCTTGGCACTCTGGCAGTGGGTAGTGTTTGTAGTTGTCATCCATGCTGAGTGGTGACTGCAGAGGTGGCAGCACTGGTTTTAAATTGCATGTATTAATGTGGCTGCAAAGTAATTTCACCTATGGCTATCTCATGGCCAACAGGTAATGCTGAGGAAACGTCAGCAGCTTGAAATGCTCCAGTCCTTTCCTACTCCCAGGAAGAAACGAGCCATATTTGAGAAACGAAACACATACCTCCTGAAGGAGGGAATGAACAAGGCAGGCAGTGGCAGCATTACCCCAAGTCTGTAGGTGGGATGGCGCAAGTGTCCTGCATGGCATCTGGAGCCAGATTTGGCCTTAGAGTGTGACATTCCTGGCCCCTCAGGCATGAAGCCGTTATAAGGACTGGCTATGTGAGGAAAAGCCCTATAAAGGGTGCTGGCTGTGTGTGTGAGAGCTTACAGAGAATTTAGGTATCACAAGGGCATGATGTACATCACTTGCTGGTGTGTGAAAACTCATCAGCAGCAGCAGTAGGTTCTGAAGCTCTTTTCATGGGCTGTTTCTCGATGTCACGCAAGCCTGCACACCTTGGGTTGCAAAGTAGAGGGAGGGTTGTGCACAGGTAGGGGCACGCAGCCCCAGGTAGTTCATGTGTACTTGGCAGGGACAGAGACCTGCGCTGCTGTAGGGGGAGCGCTGGGTTTTAACTTCTGTAAGCTGGGGCAGAAATGCAGGCTGGTGCGGAGGTCTGTCGGCAGGATTGTGGACCAGACTGGCTAGATCGCCTGTGGCCATTTCGTGTCCTTACAGCACACTGCTCTCCTTTTTACTTCCATCTCTCGAGCTGCTGTTGTTTCTTTCTCCATGAGCTCATGTTGCAGCAGAGGGGGAGGAACAATAAAAGTACGGCTCAGTTCACACCGGCTGCTTCCCCGAAAGCCGAAGCTGTCAGGAGACCACGGGAGCATGGGCTGAGCTTGAAGAAGCCCAAAGTGCAGAGGTGGAGATTTCTTTCCACCCACATCCTTGTTTTTGGGGCTCCCCTTCCACTGCGGTATCTGGCCTGCTTCTGAAACTCTGGTTCTTTCATCCCCGAAAGCTGGGGCTTGCCCTGAGGGCTCACCACCCTTTTCCCCTGTGGGTTCGCCACCCCTTTCCCTTCAAGAGATGTTGCCTTGCCCTTTGCATACTTGTCCCTTTCCAGGTGGAGAAGAGCATCCTCCATGGAAGCTTTACTGGGCTGATCTGCAAGAGATCAGTCAGGACAGATGTGTCCTGTTGTTGGAGGGGACAGGTGTGGTGACTCCCTGGCACTTGCTGGTCTCTCGGGTTTTAGGGGAGGCAGAAGTTGTTCCTTTATAATCCAGGTGACCCTGGAAGCGTTTGGATTCAGGCTGAGCTCTCGGGGTGAGGATGCTGGCTGAGCAGTGCCCCCTCGCTGCTCGCCATCCCCTTCCTCATGCAGCGTGGAGGGGGAACAGTGGAGGGGCACAGTGCCTGGACTCTGGGTCCTGCCCGAGGGAGGGAGGCAGTAGATAGATGCACGTGAGTCAAGGGGTGACCTGAGGGCTGTCAGGTACACTCTGTTCCCAGCTCCTCCTTGGTTCTTGCTTTTCCCTGCCAGGTTTTCAGGGATGGAGCAGCTGAGACAGAAGGTGCTGTCTGGGAGCGGCGTGTGTCCGTGAGGTCTGTGGGACTCAGACAAGGGCAGCAGACAGCGTCTGGCAGCACAGTGCGTGATGGGGACTGTGCTGCGATCTGGGCGGGCTAGGACGTCTGGACAGGACTCTTGGCAAGGAGGCTTGAGCAGATTTGTGCTGGTGTATTAAATTGCCGTTGTCCTCATGTGCATTACTACACTTATCTTTTCCCTGCAGCACAAGCGAGGGGGTGATTCGGCAGAGCTTTGAGAGGGCCTGGGGTCTGAGTACTGAGGAGTTTCTCTGGCAACAGCAGAATAAAAAAGCAGGGCTCTCACATGAGCGGGAGGTTGTGGCCAACCCCCCTGAGCACTCCCCTCACCCCTTTCATACTCCAGCAGAGACCTGCCTGTCCCAACCTGCAAGGC
>NW_010535412.1:29926-63169 GCF_000687285.1 Phaethon lepturus
TAACCCGGGAGTGGGCGCGTGGGGAGAAGCTGCCATCGCCTCTATAAATCTGCCCTCTTGCTGCCGGGTTTTTGACAGTAATGAACGTGGGAGGAGGGATGGGGAGGGGTGGTGGGGGATGATAACCAAGAAGACGCCAGGGGTGCTGGGCTCCGCGCTGCTTTTTTGCAAGCCGGGCTATGGCAGATTGATTGGCCTGGGAGCCGTCGAGCAAACAAGGCAGTCAGGCTCTTCATTAGAGCATTAATTAGCTTCCAGGGGCTCTCCAGGGGCTGCTTCGTAAGGTTTGGTTTATTAGGAGCTGTCAAGTTGAAACCATTGTGGAGGGGGAGGGTGGAGGCTCCTCAAACTGGCCTTGGAGAAGCTGGGAAGGCTTGTGCCTGAACCTTACTTTGAGAGTGAGGTAAGCTGTGCTTCCCCTGAAACCCTGCGCCCAGGTAGGTGCAGAGTGCTCTGCTGCGCTCCTGCTGTCTATGAGAAACCACCATTGACAGCAGCCTGGCTGCGTTGGGCTAGCGGTGGCCCGAAAAAACCTACAGAGTGGAGAGCAGAAGACCCTTACGTCTTTGTCCAAGGCCATCCCTGGCAGCCACAGAGAGACTGCTTAGTGTCCTGTTCATCTTCAGTCGGAAGACTCAATGAGTGGCCAAGCAGGGAGTCGTTGTGACTGCACAGGCTGGGGTTGCTGGGAGGATGAGAAGGGGATGAGGCAGAGGAGAATTGGAAAAACGAGATGCTTTATGGCATGCTTGATGCTGGGAGATGAGGACTGATTTTCAAACAACTGCCAAGACACTTGAGTACAAGGAGAGCCTTTCCCCAACAAATGAAAATCAGAGATTACTGTTAATGCCTTTCTTCTGTCTCATTTCTTAGTAATGTCTGTGTGTGAGGAATCCTCTTGTGGGTGGATGTGAGAGATGCCTTTTCTACAATGGATGGCCAGTGAGGTATTGTCCAGACTTCTGAATGGAGATTCAAACAGGTGTTTTCAAGAGCCAGAAAGTGCCTACTTAAAAACCTGACACTTTTTGCGGCTGGCAGCATCCAGCAATAAAGTTAAACAAGGAAAGCTAATGAACTGGAAACTTCCTTACAGAAGTGAAGTCTGGAAACTGAAGTTTGCTGCTTGCTTGATCCCAGAGTGGTTTTGCTCTGTAGAATAGTACTGCTTCCCTGCTTTACAGCCGCCTGCTCCATCTGGCAAATAGTTGTACTCTTGCTTGAGTGATGAAGGAGTTCAAGAAGTGCTCAGGAGAGACAGGAGGCTGTTCATCAGCAGCTGTGACTGCGGCGCAGAGCAGTCTCCTCTCCCCTGTGTACTCTAGGACTTGCTCCTTTCCCTTCAGTGCCAGTGGGGTAAGACCTGTTGTTCTGCCTCAGAGCTGCTGCTCTTTCCTGTCGGCTTCCAGCACACTGAACAGACAAAATGAAGGGGTTCAGTGTGGCATGACCCAGGGCTGCCCCCTCGCATAGACCTGCATTAGCAATCCAGATGGAGCTCTTTTTCTTTTCCAGGTAGCACAGGTGGGTTTGCTTCTTCCACCTTGTACCCTTGGTAGTCTCCTACCCTTGCATGTTTGCCCTGGAGAGCTCTGTCCCCACACTTGCAGGTCCTCTGGGACAGCTTCCCCATTTAGACTTGCTGTTGCCTCCTTGGCACAGTTATTTATCCCAGGCTGGCACCCTGGGGTGCTGCTTCTCCACACTCCCTTCTCCCAACATCCCCGTGCCCCATCTTCTCCATGCACCATCACTGTCACACGCACCTGAGAGCCTCCTCGTCTCACTGCTGCTGTGGTGCATAGCATACCCTCTAGTGTTTGGGCACTGGTTTGTAAATACAGGACTGAGGTGGGGTTTCTCCTGTGGGCACGCATCCACGTGAGGATGCTCTCCCTGCCCCACTCCAAGCGGAACGTTTCCTGGCTGGCCTCGTCAAGCCAGCTGTGGTTTTGCCCTCACGGGTATCAGAGAGGTTTTCCACCGCATCACTCAGCTGGGCAAATCTGACCCCATGCAGGTCACATGTCAGCGTGAGGTTACATTGGTGTCAGCAGAGGAGATGCGCCCAGAGCAAATGCCAGCTTGATCCCATAAAAAAACTGCCACGTTGAAATGAGCCCATCAGTGTGAGCAGCCGGGGAGGGAGCTTGTGCTGGATGCGCTGCAGCATTCCCGACCCTGAGCTGGGGATGCTGACCCTGGCCTTGGGGGGGTCAGAGCTGTCATTCACTTGCCCCTGCTTTTGATTTCCCATCTGGGAGCAGTGATGCTTGGGTCCTCTGCAGATTTGCCTGTAAAATGTTTCTGTCAGAGCCAAGCGTGTGGAGCTGATTGCAGTCAGTTTTTTTCAGGGCTTCCCTTAGGACTTCAGCTTGGAAAATGAACCCAAGGGCATAACCTGAGAAGTTGGACTTTAAATGTATGAAGCATCTTGCATGCATTTCACATAGGCAAAGGGGGTAGGAATGCATCCTTGTGCCTAGTGGGACCCTAACCCAGCTCAGCCTGTACTGTTACACTTGATCTTATTGCGGGCAATCTTGCTTTTTAGCCCCCTAACAAGACTGACCAACACCAGGAGACCTGGACTATACTCAGAATATGCTGCTCTGTTCAAATTAACTCTCTCCACAGTTACTTTTTTAGGAGCAATTTTTTCACTTTGATTTCAAAGCACTCTCTGCGCCTCTCTCTGGTATCTCCTGAGTGGTTTTCCACTCCGTTTGCAGCATGCATATACAGAACCACGGTGTCAGCCTGTTTGCAGTCCGTGCACATGCAGCTTCTTTGATGTTGTCTTGAATGTCTTCTCTCCGCACACTTTAGCTTCTCATCGATTCCCTGTTTGCTCTCCTTTGACTAAAATACTCTGCCATGAACAGTACTTAGATGTTGTCCAGCTCTAAAGTTTTGTGCATCCTTCATGTCCTTGAAGACTTCAAAAGCAGAGTCAGCAGGGGCAGCCCTTGGGGGAGAGGGAGCACTGGTCATGAGTGGTTTCCAGCTGGGTGTTGACCATCGTTCTCCTTCCCTGGTTCATGCATGGACCCCCAGCCTCTCAGCTGCCCCGCTGGTCTCCACAAGGTGAATGGCCTTGGGGCCAGCAGGCTCAGTGCTGCAGCAGCACGATTTTTTTCTTGCAGTATTCTCAGACCTCCAGACAGAGCGGTGCCCAGCCCTGGTGTCCTGAGCAGCAGCTTTGGCTGTCTGTTCTTTTGCGTGGGACCTGTACCAGTTTTCTAGCTTCTGTATTGCGTGAGGTGCTTCTCATCAGAGGAGAAGCTACATTTTCCCCATCGGTCCTTTGCACAGGCAGGCTGTGTCCTGTTCCGAGAAGAACAGTGCCGAACAGCCAGGCAGAGAGATGGCCCAGCCCCTAGTACTGTCAGACCCCTGCCTCTGGCCTTTGTGAAGACTTCCTCTCTCCTTAAGGAGTTCAAGATGGCAATTTCTTGAGAAATGACAGATGGCTCGTTGTGTTTGGTTGTTCTTCCACACAGTAGACAGATTCGCCACTTAATTTAAGGAGGCAGCAGCATCATGAGTGTTGAGGGTGCAGGTGGAGCTGATCTAGCACTTGGTTGCGCAGCAGGAGGTGATCCTCATCGCTGATGCGTGCTGCTGGCTGCATGGTCCTGTCCTCTTCCTTCTGCCAGCATCGATCCCACTGTGTGCCAGCTCAGTTTACTAAACCTGCAGAAAATTAACCTGGCAGAAAGGAACAGTTAAAGGTGAGTGGAGTGAGCAAGCTTTTGGATGGATTCAGTTGGATCCTTCTCAGGGGACTTTATCTTTGCACAGAGGGCAGGACTGGTGCAGGCAGCATCCAAAAGATCTTGTGGTCCTGCCCGAGGTCCCTCTGGAGAGCTTGCTCTCTGGATGGCAAGAAAATGGCATTACATACCACCCTCAGCATCTCATCTCTCTCTGTGTAGCAGCCAGCTTTTCAGTGGTAGCTGCTGAAAATGCTGAAGTCGAATACAGTGCGTGCAAAAGTCAGCCATGCGCTACAGGGTGCAGTTGTACTCTTAGCGTGCACCTACACAAAATTCTCAAGTATTTTCCTGGCACCTTCTTAGGAGATTCGACCATTAATGGCCAGCCTCCAGAATGGCATGGGAGTTTGTGTGTGGTGCTGCCATATGTGTTATAACTTGCTCTTCGGGTACATTTAATTACTTTTTTTCCTAATTGACAGAGTGCTCCTTTGTTTGAAATTTTTCTGATGAGAGGTTGATTAAATATCCCAGTATGATTTTTTTTTTTCTTTATCCTCTGTGACTGTAGCTTGGTACTGAATTTATCTTCCAGTGATCCTATCTCCATATTTTAATTTACAAGTGATCAGTGAGCCGTATATTGTTTTCTGACAGCAGGCACAACTCATGCTGGGAATCTTTTATTCTTCCCTCCCCTCTTCTCTCTCCTGCAGGACTTTTACATTCATTTCAGGGTTTGGCAGGAAGGTGTCTGGGTTTATGTTTGTGGGGCATTTTGCTTTGGGGTATTTTTGTTTACTTCTTAAATTGGCCTTGAGTCCTTGCTGTCCTTCAGAGCGACATGGTTTCTGCTTCTTGGGAAGATCTTGCTTTTCCCAGGCCAGCAGTATGTCCCAGCCGGTGGTCTCTGTCTTAGCCATGGCCCGGACCTTGGAGGCTGTGGGCTTCCCAGCTTTCTCCATCCCTGCAGCTACACACATGGCCTTTTCTGTATATGCTCACAGACGTATGGCTCCTAGGCTTTAAAGAGACTTTCTGGGTCACGTATGCATGCTTCCCCGAGGCCCCGCTTGGTTACCTGCTAGTTTGTTAGCTGCTCCGCAGACTCCGGCATGGCATGGCTGGTAATCCCAGGCTGTCCCCTAGCTGAGCGGATGTCCTTGTCACCACCTGCAGTCCTTGCGCCACAGCATGAGGCGTGCAGTGATGGGCTTGACCTGCTACCTGTGTGTTTGATAGGTCAGCAGTCTGACTGTGCTGCTTTTGGAGAGAGGGGGTGCATTGGGCTGCTTGTCAGTAGGTTTGGCTGATGTGGTCCTCACCTTCTGTGGGGCTGAAGCTGGTGTGGGTACAGCAGAGCATCTGGTGGAGGCAGGTCCAGTGCAGGCTATGAGGGGAGATGCCCATTCTGCTTTGCCACAGCACCCACTGTCAGCATTTTGAGTGCATCGAGCTGCACTTCCCCAGGTTACAGTAATACAGTGTGCTTCAGGGCACGTGCCTGTGCCTGGGGCTCAGTTTTGGGCTGGGGCTGCTGGAATGGGTGACGGTCACCGTGGATGTGCACAGCTACTCAGGTACCCAGCTCATCTGCAGCAGCAGGCTGTGAGGCTGGGGAACATCTGCTAGGCTATGGACTTTGTGGCAACTTGCTGAACGTAGTGAAATGTGGGTCACTTGGTGGTCACTCTTTCTGTCCTGAGAGAGGAGGTGGGTCACAGCCAGCTCCTAGGCTTGCTCCTGGGGCTGGGAGCACCCAGCAGTCTGTGCTGCAGGAGGTGTTATTTGCGGTGTTCATATAAGGAGCTGTAAATTTGGGAGAGAAGTGTCATGTAGCAGATTTTTAGCAAAACAGCAGTATGTGCAGGGAAGAAAAGACAAAAAAGCCTCTAGAACCCCAGGGGAGTGGGGGGTAGCATTTGGGTGGTACCCAGGGTGATGCCAAGGGGCATGGCCTGGGTGGGTGAAGGCATGCCTGGTACTGTCCCTTGTAAGGAGGGCAGGGGGAAAAAAGGTGACCTAAATCCATCTAGACTAGCAGTCAGTCAGTTTGGTGGCTTGTCCAGAGACCAGTCTTCTGTAGACCAGAAAGGAGCAGCATGCAAAAGTGAGGATTTAGCCTTATGAGATTAGTAGACTAGAGAGGTTGCAGGAAGACCTGCAAAGACAGGCAAGCTCCGGCGGCGCCTCTTTATTGCTCTTGCAGAGGGACCTATACTCTGCTTTTGTTTGCATGTCCAACTCAGAGCAACCCACCTGCAACCAGGACCTGTGCAGTTTGGGGACCGCAGAAACTTTTGTCATCACTCTGAAGCCTGCACTGCTGAATGTCAAGATGGCAGGTTGGTGTTCAAAGTCAAAGCCTTGGCTCAGTTCTTTTGTCTGCCCGCTTGGAAGCGGGCAGCAGCTGAGCCTTCCTCAGGAAAGGGTTAACATCTCTCCTTCCCATGGAACTGCTCTCCCAGTAATTCAATCATGTCAGCCTGTTTGCAGGCAATAATTCATTGTTATAGGAACACTACAGTAAAGTGACAAGTTAATAATGGCAGTAATAATGGCAGGCAAAGTCTAATGCTATTTCCCTTTCTCCTGCTCCTGTTGCACCAGCAGCCTCCCATGTTGGCTAATGCAATTTGCAACCTTGCTAATCCAGTTTCAGGAGGAATTGTGTTCTGTTAAAAGAGAATAACAGGAGTTGGGAACTGTGCTGCCGTGTTCCTGGCATCTCTGGGGAGGCTGCCCCGGCACTGGAAGTCTTTGTCTTTCCTTTCCTGTGATTTCTATGCTACAGTTAAACCTAATGACCAAGGTCCTCCTAGGAATGTCTCATCTTCCTCCCTTCTGCAATTATCTTTCCTCTGATGCCTCTCTTCTCTGAAAGGGCCACCCCTTGTAGCTTGCACTTCTTTCCCTTTTGAACATTCATTTGCTTCCAGCTAACCTAGTAAATGTGAGTCACCCACCTCTCGCCACGCTGAGTCAGAAGGCTGGCGTGCACTTGCTTGACTCCTGTCGCCCCAGGTCCCCACAGTCGTTAATGCGGGTGTCCTTGCAACACCTGTGGAGGCAGAGGAGGCTCTTCAGCCCTGCTTTGTGGAAGGGAGAAGGGCTGGCAGAGGCACCGAGCGTTAGCACATGTCTAAGCTGTGGCAGGGCAGTGACCTGCACTCGGCTCTCTTGAATCCCAGGCGAACATCCCCAGGCAGGAATTAGGGCACCGAGTGCTTTTTGGGCCCTTGCAAGGGAAACGATGAGGCGTCTCTGGGTTGTGACCGCAGGCTGTGAGGTCGGGCGAGTTTGTGCCAAAGCCCAGCCAGTGCCCTTGAGGGTTGTATGCTGAGGGTGCCGGGGAGAGATGGCTTCCTCGCGGGAGGAGCTCCTTTGAGGCTGTGCTCCAGGAAACGACTCTCTCCTGATCGGCTAAAACCCATGTCTGGTGTTAAACTGCAGCTGGGTTTGGGTTGGGTTGGCCCCATTTCTGCTCACCCCCCACACACCTCAGCACAGTGAAATCCCGATGGAGGCTTTTAAAAAAGTAGGATATTCCCCAGGAAAACTTTCTGCAACCCTTCATCAGTTGTCTCCAGGAGAGAGCATCTTCTGGAAGAGCTCTCCCCAGAGGGTGACAGCTTCCAAAGTGGGACACGACAGCCCTTGCTGCCCACCCCTTCTGTGCCCCGGCCACTGGCTTGTGCAGAGCTGCCCCCTTCCCTGGCCAGCAGCCCCGTCCTCCTTCACTGTCTGGCAGCATGCTGGGGCTTTGTGTGGGACTTTTTTTGAGGGGAGAGCATCTTCAGGTGCAGTTAAATATTGCCATTCCCATGACTTGGTAACAGTGGTTCCCAGGTGGGAAGTGAACTCTTGCTATTGTATTTTCTTGCTGCCTGCAAGGGAAGATGATGTAAGGAGTCTGAGACAGACTTTATCACAGCATTTTTAGGTATAGATTGCAAAGTGCTTTGGTAAAGGTAAGTGGTGTAACCCCTGCTTGATGATTAGGAAACAGAAGGGAGAGAGCCAGGTCAGCAGAAAAAGCTGTGAATCACATCACTGCCTCTGTCGTCCTCCTCTGATGACTGCTTTCCCTTCCCCCAAATATTTGTATAATTGTGCTTATTAACTGCCCAGCTTGGGAAGACTGATTGCCTGCTTGATGGTGTATAGAAAACCCCCACCATATCAGCATGTAGAGCACCTAGCCATGTCCTAGCCTGGTTATAAGCTGTGTCAGACCTGACCTGCCAGCCCAGAGGTGCAACCTTTGAGGACCAGAGGCCGCCTCGGGTATCCTGAGACAATGCATGTTCCTGCAAATGAGTGAGGACATTTTCCTCAGCCTGGGAAGTAGTGCAAAGGGACTGTGGTGCTGGAGGACGGTCTGTAAAGTGAGGTGCCTAGTAAGTGTATGGGCTTGCTGTGGTCACCTAGTGTCTTTGCTAGCCTCTCCACCCTAAGAGGCACATGATGTCCCCCGAGTACTGTCCAGGTGCCAGCACGGATCATCACCCACTGAACCTCCTGGAGCTCCTCCGGGATACAGTGGGATGCCCTCAGCGGTGTGGGAGAGGGTGTCTCTGTGCCATCAGAGAGTGGATGCCTTCTGTCCCTGCACTGCCTGCAGGACCCTGCCCGAGCACCACGGCAGCGTTCAGTGCCTGCACACATTCTTCACACGGGTTGCATGTCCTCACAAGGGCTGGGAGACCAGGCTGGCTTAAAAAAAATAAAAAGAGGGTTGTACCCATGACTTGTTGCCAGTGAAAATTGAAAGCCTTAGTAGCATATGTAGGGCCAATTACAGTACATCAAGGTATGATATCCTCTTTACTGGCACCCTCCAGGGAGCCAGGAGACATTGTTGGCAACAGGATTATGGTTTGCAGATGACATGCACGATAACTTCACCTAGACACATGCACCTGTTTTCCCCACTAAGCAGATGTTCAGGAGGCTGTTAAGAGAACATGAGCCTCTTAATGCAGCAGAAAATGCCATGTAACTGTGCCTGTTCACATCGCTGCGCCCACCGCCTCCATTGCTTGACAAGAGGGCTGGAGCAGCCTTGCCCTGACACACCGAATCCCCAGCCCCTGGGGCAAACTGGATCAACTTGGCATTTGAAGGCCAAGCCCTTTCCTGGCTCTCTGCCCAGGCAAATCCCCAAGCCAGGAAAGGGAGTTTCTCCTGTGTCAGGAGGGTGAGGTTTGACTGGCCCAGTGCCGGGGGTGTCAGTCTTGCAATCTCACTCATGCACTAGCAGCTACAATCATTTCCATGTCATGCAGGCATCTTTAAACATGACCTGGCAAGCTACATGGGGTATACATAGTGAGACCCGCTTTGCGCTGGAGTAGATTTACCACCAGGATGGAAAGAGGTGAACTCCCTGGCGTTGTATGGTACCATCACCCTGGACCACTAACTTCAGGATTTGGTTTTGTTTTTTTTTTCCTTTTAAATTGTTTTTCCCCAAATGCAAAATGAGCCTTTTGGATTAGTTTGCATGAATGGCGGCCGATGGTCACCGTTCCTCTGCTCCTGTGGGAGAGCAGAAGTGTGAGCAGCCTCACAAAGTTTCCTGTATCTCAACCAGACTGTGGGCAGAGATCTCTGCCCTGCATGAGCAAGCAAACCAGCCTGCAGCCTGAAAGTGAAGCTGCCCCAAGGTAACTTGTGTGCCACAGTGTTTCCAACTCAGCAGTTTTCAGCCTGTGGTCTGTGAAAGCCGTGAATCATTTGTATAGAATCTGCAAAAGGTAATGAGGAAGAAGTAGGTGCACATTTACTATGCAGGAGCCGGCGCCTGGATGGGGACGCATTTGGTGTTCACAGATTGGAAAAGACTGAGAATGTCCTCACTAATTCTGTGGGAGGGAAACAAAACCTGCACTTACATCTTCCATGGTGTTGCGTCCGTTAGGAAAATAAGTCATGTTAGATGAGTTCCTTGGCAGGGGTGTCATTATATATCACCGATACCTCTAATCTACTCGAAACTTTGCGCACGGTGTTATGAACCTGTGTGAGCACGTGCAGTCTAGCAAAGGGAAGACGTGTAATTCCCTGCCAGGGCCTGCTGCTCCCAGTGGTAGCAGCAGTAGAGGTGATCATCTCATCAAGATTTGGGGGACTCTGTGCATGCATGGGCACATTCCTGAATGCTGGCCGCAATGGCTGCCAGGGAGGGCTTGGAGGGCTGGGGTGTGTGCCTGGAGTTTAAGATCTCATTTTTGCTGGAATAAGATTTCTTTGCCATCACCCTCATCCCCACAAAAGAAGACATCTTCCCAAGTGTCAGTGGAAGCAGGAGGAGCTGCACGGAGACCATGCAAGAGCCCTTGGATGACCTCAGGGGTCCATGCTGTTTGTACACAGTGAGAATTGCCATGATTATGATCGAGGAGCAATCCCTCACTGCTTCAGTGAAATACGTCTGTCACATACAAGGTGCAGGTCTGTTGTCCTGAACACCGGGCTTAAAATTACTCCATATCCATCCTCCTCATTTTCATCTCCTGGAGGTGCCGCAACGTGGGAAGAGCACTGGGAGGAATGCTTGGATCTCAGCAGCTCTGGTCTGTGCATACCCTGCCTCACTCTCTGTGTGTGTTGATATTGAGCAACTCTGCCACATGCAGCATGTGTATATACTGCATTTTAATAGATATAGGGCTACTGACTTTAACATACACAGTTGCTATAGTAACAGAGGTTTCCTTAGTAACGGTTGCAGAAAATAATCCAGTACCAATTAAAAATAAACTGTTTGGAAAGGGGGCTGGGGGAGAAAGGAAACTGCTGAGAATCACCTTCCCCTTTATTGGTTCATCTCCCAGGGACTCGGAAGATGGATTAATACTTGAAATAACATTTCTTAACCAACAGTGAGACAAAAAGGTGGGATGAGTGTGGATGGGGTGGCTAAGGCTGCTCTCCTGAAGTGAAACAAAGGGAAAGGAGTGTGTCTGGGGTACAGCAGAAATACAACAGGGTGATGCTAAATCTCTCCATTAGGTTGAAGTCCCCAGGGAGGAAAAACAAGGGACTATTCCCCTCCCTCCACTGTCTGCATGCCATACTGGTAACAGCCATCGAGTCTTTATTAGCATACTGATTAAAGCCACGGGCAATCCAGGCTCCAGGGGATTGTCCAGTGCGTTAACCAGGCTGCCTATCTTGGATGCTGTGTTAGAGCAGAAAGTGTCGCTGTGGTGGGAGTTTCTCCTCCCTCCCATTTGATGTTGTTTGCTTGTACCCACGCTCTCCCGTGGCCCCATCACTCATCGCTTGTGCGGACAGGCATCTGAGACCCTGGGGTCCAAGGGAAGCCGGAAGCACAGCGTGATGGAAAGCGAAGAGCCCGTGCCTTGGTGAGACAGAGGAGACAACGGTGCTTCCTCACAAACACAGGATGCGTGGGATGGGTTTCCAGGATGCAGATGGGCACAGCTCCCCTGGCAGCCTTCAGCTGTTCGTGCCTGTGCTGCCATACTTCTGTCATGCCACTCGTGCCCCGGGGTGCTCGCTACGTTTTTTTAAGAGATTTACCAGTTCTCAGCAGAATCGCTTCTCCTGGTGGCAAGACAGCCCTTTCAGAGGGGAGCTGCCACGCAAGGCAGCGGGAGAGGTTGGGATGGGCTAGGCTGGTGCAGGACTCTGGTACCCACCTTCTGCCTCTTGGCTGCTGAAAACCCACCGGTTGTCAGGAGACCCTTTATAAGCCATGCCTGAGCCGCAGTGCTTGCCATCGCAGGGTGCACCAAGAAGGGGCTCTGCGTAGAGGGGTGCTGGGGGAACCTGCTGCCTGCCAGACTTCTTTGCACGCTGCCCCTGTTCTTGGGGACCTCGCACCCGTTCTCCTGACTGTGCTGTGACATCCTGGGTAATGTGCTGTGCTTCATGCTCAGCCAAGGGCTCATCCCTTTGGGTTGTCAGATCTGGGCATCCTGCGTCCTCGCATTGGAGGAGGTGGTGGCAGTTTAAGTGCACAGCGTGGCGCGTCCGGCTGGGAGCTGCTCCTCTCCTGGGAGGAGCAGGGCTCCTGGGCATGCCAAGCACACGTGTCATGAGGGTGCTTCGTGTCCTGCCCTGCATGGGGAATGCCTTGGGTCAAGGCTCAGGTGACAGGCACAGCCTGAGCACACACAGCGGAGGCTTTATCTCCTCCTCCTGCGCGGAGACAGGGTTCAGAAACTGGTGTGTGTCTCTCCCTGCAGGGACCAGAGCTGTGTGACCCTTTAGCTACCCGCATGGGAACTGCAGTCACGCTTGGGAAGTTGAGGGAGGTGACGTGCCTGTGATTTGTCCGGGCTGTGCGGTCTGTGGTCGACCTGGAGCCAGAGCTCCTGACTGCTGGAGCAGAGCTTGCTCCCTGCAGGTCCTTTCCAGTCTGGTGCTCTTTCTTCTTTTCCAGTCGTGCCTGTGTTTGCTGCCCTAGCTGTTGCATGTCTGTGGGTTACATGTCACTGAGATGGCTGGCATGGGCCAGCAGTAGCGTCTTGTTTAATTCACTCTTCCTGGAAATCATTTTCTCTGGAACTGGTCAACAGCTCATTGCCCTGAGGTGCAAGTGGTATGATTTCACCATGAAAAAGCCCACTGACTTTGGGTGTAGTCTTCTTGCTAGGTTAGGTCCCTTAGACCATGGTGAATTAAGAAGGGGAATCTTTTCAAGGGCAAACTGTGAAAAAGCAGCTTCTTGCTGAAAGACACAGTGGGAGAATCCAGGAGTAGTGAAAGAAGAGAGAAGGTTTGGTAGGAGAACGTCTAAAATGCCTTTGTCTTAAAGATCCTGTGCAAGTGGGACTCGGGCAAGAGCAGCCATGCCTGCAGTTGTGGGAGGACTCTCACCCAAACCAGGTGAGTTTCTTTTCTATGTTAATGATCAACCTTTCCTCATCCTTCTCCGTTCCTCCCTCACAGTGACCAAGCTGCAGGTGAGCAAGTCAAAGCGGAGCATCACTCTGGTGGAGAACCGGCCCATCCCCCTCAACTGTTCAGTGAAATCCCAGACCAGCCCTGATTCGCACTTCGCCGTGCTGTGGTACGTCCACAAGCCCTCCGATGCCGACGGCAAGCTCATCCTGAAGACCACCCACAGCTCGGCCTTCGAGTACGGCACCTACGCAGAGGAAGAGGGGCTGCGGGGCCGGCTGCAGTTCGAGCGCTCGGCGTCAGGGGGGCTCTTCAGCCTGACGGTGCAGCGGGCAGAGGTCCGAGACAGCGGCAGCTACTACTGCCATGTGGAGGAGTGGCTGCTCAGCCCCAACCATGCCTGGTACAAGCTGGCGGAGGAGGTATCTGGGCGGACGGAGGTCACCGTCAAGCAGCCAGGTACCACATGGCATGCCGGTGAGGTCCTCTCGGCATCGGCTCTTGTGCATGGCTCGTGAGCTTGCCAACATTTTCTGGGGCAAGAGGGATCCTCTGCTCTTCTTTCCACTACAGGCTTGTCACCCCCTCCTTGCATCCTCATGCCTGCACGTCCCTGCGCAGAGGGACATTTTCCCCCTCTGATGTGACCCTCCTCCGTTTAGGCTGGCTTGGCATGCATGTCAGTGTCCCCACATGAAGGTTGTCCATCCCCCACAATCTGGAGGGCCGCTGTATCCATCCAGGTTTCCTTATCCTCAAGAGCATCATGTAGCGTGAGCGTCGACTAGCGACCTGCTGAGAGAGAACTGGTGTGTGCCTGCCTGGGAAAGCATTTTTATGTTTTGCACACAGTTTAATTTTACTGTGCACCTGTGTCCTGGCAGGCGCGGGGAGCCTTGTCTCTTTTCCCTCTGCGCTGTGCACATGAGATGCGAGTGACGAGTTTAATGAAGTGGGGAGCTGGCTGCCAAGGAAAGGAGAAATCTGCTCTGCTGGTGGTTTCCATGGCAGTGGACATCACTGGTAAAGGTGGGCTGATGGAGGAGCTAAAGATGGCCCCCACAAGCTGGGGACAGAGCCCTCATTTTGTGCAAAGCGGGGAGGCAGGGAGGCACGCACCATCTCTAAGAGCAGCTTGGACCTCATGTATGCTGCTGAGGCAGAGTGTCAGTACGAGGAAGCCTGCCTTGTCCCCACTTGCTCTGGGTGCCTGTTTCTGGAGGATAAAATCCCTGAGGCAGGAGGGACACACCAGGACAGCAGGGCTGGACTAGGATGCTTAATGCATTTTCTCTGTATGGGTTTGGCTGGCCAGACGCAGGCTCTATAGACAGTGGTGCGAGAGGGATATTGAGTACGGTCCCTGGCACAGCTTTGCCTGGGAGTGCAGCAGGCCACAGTGTGCCGCTCGCTGCCGGTCCCAGCTCCTCGTTCCTGTTGGCAAAGCCTCAAGATGGCTGTGGGGCGGTCAGGGAGGGGGGAGCTGTGGTTTGCTCCCTCCTTTGCATCGCCTGCCTCTCTCTGGGAAGTACGGTGCCCTGCCACTTGCTGCAGCGGCCGTACCAGGGAAGTCCAGACTGTGCCCCTGGAAAGAAGTCGTGAAGGAATTAGGAGTGTACGACACGTCATTTCAAATAAAAGAGCTGATTGCAGTCACCACCCGTGTATCAATGAAATCGTGGAGCAAAAATCAGGGGCATTCCCAAGGCAGCAAAGCACCCTGTGTGACTTTACCCTCTTGCCACTTCTTGTTTTGTAGTGGTGGTTCCCTGTAATCAGCCGTCTGTTCTCCAGGCCTTGCTTTTCTCCCTTTTCCCACTGCAGGAGGGCTTACTAGTCGGGGTGTGGCCAGGCTACTGCCCTGACCAGGAGGAGGATGAGAAAAGATACAGGTGTGATGTCCCTTCACAAGGTGTCTGTGTACTTAGGACCCCCCAGGTCCTACTGGGAGATTGTGGGTTTCCAGTTCCCTCTGCTGAAAGTGGCATTGTTGGTGGCTAGCCTGAGATTTTTAGAAGACTCTAAAAACAAGAAATCCTGTTTTCTTTTCCTCCTCTCCCCCCCGCCCCATCTTTTTTTTGCCTCCCCTTCCTCATTTCTTTCATCACACCCCAGAACTGTGGCCATGTGGGAAAGGCTTGTGGGGAGACAATGGACCCTTGCAGCCCTTGGTCATCTTGCGTTTCTAATGGCCTTTTCCCATAGATAACCGTCTGCAGGTGAACCAGACCCACAAGAACATCACAGTGCTGGAGAACCAGTGGGTGACCCTAGAGTGCCTGGTCAGCAGCCGGACCAGTCCCTCGTCCCAGCTCTCAGTGGAGTGGTACGTCTGGCGGCCAGGCCACCCAGAGAAGGAGGTAGTGGCCTGGCTGAGCCGGCAGAGCACCCTGCGCTACGGGAACCTGGCAGCGCTGGGTGACCTGCGGAGCCGGCTGCACCTGGAGAGCCCATCCCAGGGTCTCTACCTCCTCTCCATCCAAAATGCCACTGTGCGGGACAGCGGGACCTATGACTGCCGCGTGGAGGAGTGGCTCCTCGACCCCAGTGACCGCTGGTACAAGCGGGCAGAGGACCTCTCTGGACTCATCACCCTCACCGTCAAGCAACCAGGTGAGGAAGATCTTGTGCCAACAGCTTTGAGCAGCGCTTTGCCCTCTTGGACCACACACGAGTCACCATCTGTCTGTCATCAACAGCAGGTCCAGGCAGCGGGCAGGACCGCTGCGCTACAGACCGTGCTGATGCTTTTGTGCACATGTTCTCAGGTTCACTTTTGCTTTTCTGGAAGGGGCATAGAGCAAGTCCTGCAAACACAGCTAGATGGGCTTGGAATTTTGTCACCACTCCATCTGCACTGCATTTTTTTACAGCACTTTTGGCCAATTCAATAGGATAGGCTTCCAATTTTTATTCACATTTTGATTGAGGATGAGATGGGAGAAGCTATCTGTGTTTCCCAAGCCTGTGCCCCAGGGGCAAGGTCCTTGCATGAAAAGAGGGCAGCAGAGGAGGTTGAGACCCTTGCTGCTGTCCAGGCAGTTTGTCACGCTGCTGCTCCCCATTCTGTGAGTGAGGAAGCAGATGTAGGGTGTGCAGCTCCAAGGGTTTTTCTGTCGGTTGGGATGAGGGCTCAGACTTCTTCATGAGGCAGGAGCTGGCTATGAGGAGCCTGCCTTTATGTGGACAAGGGGGTACTTACGGGCTTCCTGGCCACCCTCTTGCTGGTGAACAGTGGTTCAGGCGGATCCTGCTGCCTAACACCACTTTGTTTTTTGTTCCCTTTGTGAACCCATGTTGACTGTGCCTCATGATTGTCATTATTCTTTAAATGCCTTTCAGTAGTATGCAATATGATCTCCCTAATTTTTCCAGGAACTGAGGTTAGACTAACAGGTCTGTCATGTCCTGGGTCTTCCTTCATGCCCTTCTTGTAAATTGGAATAACACTGGCTACCTTCCAGTCAGTGAGAAACTCCCCAGGCTCCCAAAGCCTTTGGATGATGATCAAGAGGGGTCCTGCCATAACATCCGCTAGCTCCTTCAGTACTCTGGGATGAATCCCATCAGGCCCTGTGGAATTGAGAACATTCAGCTTGATAGAGTTGGTCTCTGACAATTTCAGTGTCCACAAATAGAAAGTCACTGTTTCCACACTTACGGTCCTCCCAACTCAGGGGACTGGACAGCCCAAGGTCTTTCGGTGTTATTAAAGACTGAGGCAAAAAAAGCATTGAATGCCTCTGCTTTTTCTTCATCCCTATTAGTCAGGTGACCATCTTCAACAAGCATCAGTCCAATGTTGTCTTTAGACCTCCTCTTGCTATTAACATACTTAAAAAAGCCCTTCTTGTTAGCTGACACAACACTGGCCAGTTTCAACTCTAATTGAGCTTTTGTGTCTTCTCCCTGCATATATGAACCACAGCTCTGTAATCTTCCTGCAAAGCCTGACCTTGCTTCCAGAGATCATGCAATTTCTTTTTCCTCTTGAGCTCCACAAGGAGTTCCCTGTTCAGCCAAGCTGCTCTTCCACCCTGCTTTCTTGACTTAGGACACAGTGGAATTACCTGCTGCTGTGCTTCTAAAAGGTGGTTCTCAAAGACTGACCAGCACTCATGGACTCCAAAGCCCTGAAACACAGGTTCCCAGGGTACTCTGCTATGTTTTGTGTGTTTTAACAACAGGTAAGCTGCAAGGACAATTTCCCTTGGAAAATATGGCTTCCCTAGCTTTTGAGGCAGATGACTCAAGATTACATGTCTGTTTTAAAGGCTGTAAGTCAAATAACAATTACGGTCCTCATATGCTGGGTACTTGCCAGCATGTAAAGCAGCAACCACTCTGCAAATACTGCTGTGGTGCTTTATGCCTGCCCGTTCCAGCAAGGTGTCAGCCTCATAACTGTGCAATGGAGCTGGCAGAAGGGTAAGATTCTGGAAAGGTTTTAGTGGTCATTCTTGGCAGACAAGGTTTGTACTGCAAAGGAAGAGCTCTCTTAGGGGACAGCACAGCCCTTATCTGCCAGGTCCTGGCTTGGGAAACTTTGCTGGCCAAGATGGCTTGAGCAGAGCCCTCCCCAGGCAATCCCTGTACGCTGCATGCCTGCATGGTTGTAAGTGCAGCTCTTCATCCTGAGAATTGCCAGCCCTTATGGAGGGGAGAATGAACGGCAGGGAAATCTTTGAGGCTCATTTGGAATTGCAGAAGGATGTGGACTGGGAAGAAGAGAGGGAGTTGAGTGTGCACTAATTCAAGATTTTTTTTTTCTAGATGTGCTTTATTGCTGGTTTTTTGTTTTTCCTTCGTAGCAGCCAGTACTTAACAAAATGACTAAACTTGCTTGTGACTCATGTCTCATTAGTGAGCATCTCCATGCTCATCTTTCAGGACTATAATGAGCAAAGTGGGGAAAAAAACCTCTCGGCACCTTCAGACAGCAGTTCTCCTCTTTCTGCTTAACCAGCTGAGGTGGGGGAAGCATTGTGTTGGTTTTGACAAGCCTTTTCCTTCCATTCCTCCTTTTTACCTCAGTAGTCCCCAGAATCTCAGGACTTACCTCATTCCTGTTTCTGCTCAGGAGTCTTCCTGGGGAAGAAGTGAACTGAAAACACTCGTTGCCTACAGCCTGAAGAGCTCTGGCCTTAATGAAGATTTTCCTTATGGGACCATTTAAAAAGTGTCAGGCAGGTGTTATAACGAGAAGCCCCGCTGGGCACAGCAGCCCCGCGGCTGATGAGGGCTGGGGGACAGCAGTCCCCTCCTGCAGGGACGCCCAGAGTCTGCGCAAGGGAGGGCTTGCCCGGCTATCTTCACTGGAGGAGAATTTGGTGAGCTATCGGCTTGCCCTTCCTGCTCAGCTCCCGCATCGGAAAGAGCTTTTTAATCTTTAAATGAAAGCTTAGGTCCAGACTGATTGCGATCCCTGGAGTGTGTGCTCCCTGGCAAAATGACTGAACCAAATGTTAATTGCTCTTCAAGTCAGTCTTTAATCAACTCATCTTGGGTTCTGGCCACTGTATCTCAGTTAGATGTTTGTAACGTCTCTTTAGCCTTGCAGCAAGCACTAGAGAAAAAAAAATGAGAGGGGGAGACTTTTGGAAGTGTCCTTGCAGTGTCTGTGCTGAGGACATCTCCATGGAGGAACCTCTTACCTAAATAACTTCCCAAATTGCTGGAAAAAATCCTCTCTTCTTCTGTCATACTGATCTTCAAGTCCTCTGAGCACTTTCAAAGAAATAAAAAATAAGCATGGAGTGCAATGCTCTTTGCACCAGTAGCTGGGGAGTAGTAGTACATTGCTCCTCAGCACATGCACCAAACCTCGGTATTTCGTGACATGTTCTTGTAGAGCGTCTGGATGAGCTGCAGCAGCTTTCTGTTCTCCGCACGCATGCCCGTTAGCTGGTGCGAGGGCCTGCGTGGGCAGGGTGGTAGCACAGCACTCACAGCCAGCTCCTGTCTGACCCTGCAGCAGACGGTGTGCGGTGAGGTGAGGGTGCTGCACCTGCAGGGTTGACCACAGACGTACCTGTGGGACTTGGCAAGTTGCGTCAAGCCTTTGGGTTTTGCTTGGATTGTGCCCAGCATCGGAGTCGTGACAGTTTGCACCAGGGCAGGGTGGCTTTGACGATAGCATTTTGCTGAGCCCTCATCTCTTGCCTTTTGTCATCTCAGATCCCACCTTGCAGGTGGACACGGCCACTGCCAACCTCACGGTGCAGGAGAAGGAGTCCTTCCCGCTGGACTGCAGCATCCTCTCCCGCTCCAGCCCGGAGTCCCACTTTGCGGTGACGTGGTACAACCTGCGGGCCAAAGAGGCGGGCAGCCGTGTGGAGGAGGATGAGGAGGATGAGGAGAGGGAGGTGGTGCTGAGCGTGGGCCCCGATGCCATCTTCAGCCCTGAGGCTGGTCGCTGGGAGGGCCGCCTGCGCTTCCAGAGGCTCTCGGCGGTGCTCTTCCGGCTGACGGTGCTGCAGGCCGGCGGTGCCGACACGGGCAACTACTCGTGCCGCGTGGAGGAGTGGCTGGCGGACCCCAATGGCATGTGGTACCGGCTGGCAGAGGAGGAGTCGGGGATGGTCGCTGTTCATGTGCAGGATGCAGGTGAGAAGAGGCTGGTCACTTCTTTGGGGCATGGCCCTGGCATCCCCTCTGTCTTTGGTTCAGCCAAGATAAAAAGGGCAAAGAATGAGCGAGACTGGATCTTGCCTGCACCGGGGCAAATCTGTGGTGCCAGTGCTTTTCCAGTCAGCCTGGTGGCTTGTAGCCCAGCTCTTGGCTGGGCTTGCACATCCGCACTGCGCTTAGCTCTGTGCTAGGGCTGCCCATCCCACAGCACTTGCTGCCTGGTGTGTCCCAGGTCAGTGGGGGTGGACATTGACCCCCACTGGGGTTTAGCCTTTCCCTTTGGGAAATACCCTGGAAGTTGGCTTAGCTCTGCACAAGGGCACAGGCTGTGGCACAAAGGGACTCCTCCCAATAATTCTTGAAGCCATCGGATGATCTAGAGACCCCCAAGATCACTGAGGTCAGGACAGTTTTGTGGGCCCTTAAGGGAGATACTCTGGGTGCTGCCTTTGTGTAACACCACTGAGGGAGACGATGCTTTACCAGTCTCCCTGCTTTGTAAGATACCAGAAAATCCACACCAGGGAGGACTGTCTAGCACTCATGAAACTCTTTGGGGGAATAAAGCCAAAACATGCCCTGCAATAGCTTTTTTCTGCTGCTCTGTTTACCAATATTGGTATTTTTCTCAGAGCCTCACTTCTTGCATTGACACAGATTAATGAGCATCTGGTTTTTATGTTTTTGAAGAAGTTTGTAGGCCATGCGTTGCAGAGAAGCTCTGAAATGTGACTGTCTTGTGTCTCTTTCCAGGCTCCACCCTGCAGTCTGTCATCTGCTCCAACGACGCCCTCTTCTACTTTGTGTTCTTCTACCCCTTCCCCATCTTTGGCATCTTGATCATCACCATCCTCCTGGTGCGGTTCAAGAGCCGAAACTCCAGCAAGAACTCAGAGGGCAAGAATGGGGTCCCCTTGTTATGGATCAAAGAGCCTCACCTCAACTACTCTCCCACTTGCCTAGAGCCGCCAGTCCTCAGCATCCACCCGGGAACCATAGACTAAAGAGGCAGAGGTGCCTGGGGGGGACATGTGGAGAGAGAAAGCAGAGACACACGGGAATGCTAAGGAACAGAGTGGGTTTTGTTGTTCTTGTTTCATTTGTTTCAGTGTCCGTGCTCCAGCGCAGCAGCTGAGCTCTGTGGAGTGCCCAGCCGGCGGGGACAGGAAGGTCTGAGGCTTTCTCCAGTGCCTGTGGGAGAAAACCCCATCACCCCGACGGATGCGGGTCCCTGTGCTCGCTGTACATAGCAGATGTTCCTCTCGGATTAATTTTGCTCCCATCAAATTGATGTCCTTTGGGCCATTACTTTTTTGTTGTAATTTCTTTTTTGGTCACTCTTAAGAACCGTAGGCTTCTCCCACCTTCCACACAGCGAGGAGTTCCCAGGGGGCTTTTGGTCCTGGGACGATCTCTTTGGAAGTAAATGTGTATGTTTTCCAAAACAGACTGTGGTTTTCCTCCTTAGCATCAGTGCCACAGTGAAGAAGGTCTTTTCGCAAGGGGTGCTGAGCATTCTCCTCCCTCTTGTAAAGTAGACAAAGCCAGGCCCACCTCTGGAGGAGGTTAGCTGGGCTGTTGGGAGGTTCATCTCAAAGACTGGCTGTAGCCTCAGCATCTTCTTGCCTCCATCTTACTGTTCTCTCAGGAGGGGGCAATTCCCTCTTTTGGGAGTGTTCCCCCATCTTGGAGAGACTGAATATTGAGTGCACTTGCAGTCAGGACAAAAGCAATTTAGATAGTTTCCAGGAACTGAAGTGGGGGATGGAAGGAGGACACCTGAAAACCCTGACTTTGTTGGTAGCAAAGAGGGTCCTCATATGGTCCAGATTACCAGAGTCATGCTCCTTCCTGGTGTCCATGCTGCCACCTCTGACGAGGCGGGTCCCCTCTGTGTCCCAGTCGCCTGGGGACAGGTGGCTGGATCCAGTCTCTGAAGACTTCAACATCACCAAAGTAATGACTCTAGAAAGGGGGAAAGGTGAAGCTCCATGAGTTGGGTTCATGGCCCCTGGGTGGTTCAGCCAAGGAGCCCAGTTGCAGCCACGCCACGCAGCGGGGACATGCAGTTAATCACCACATGTCATGAGTTTCCCTGTGGCTTGCGCTACTTCCTGGCATGAGTTTGGACAAGGCAAGGAGCCTGCACCACATGGGTGCCCTGGGGGCTTCTCTGCCCCCTGGGCCCAAGGGAAATATTCCCCTGCCAGTTTTTGTTCCTGGGGCTTGAGGAGGAGAAATCATTCCTCTGTGAGCTCCCCCTCCTGGCAAAGTCACCTGCTCTTGTCGTAGGCAGTTGCTGTGGCAGGAAATGCTGTTCTTTCTGTGAAAGATATGGCTCTTGTGAACCAAACCAGGGTGCTCTCCATGTGAGGCACCTGAGCTCCTGTACCCTGTAATGCCAAGGACCCCTGCCCTGTCCTGTGGAGGAAGCCGCCTCCTCCCCCATACGCCTGAAGCATTATGTCCGTCGGAAGAAAATGTTTGCCAAAAATGGCCTTTTGTTGTCTTCCTTGATGTCTTCCTGGCAAATCCGGCCATTTATTTTTTGCAGCATGGCTGAAGCCAAGCAGGATGGATGGGTGCAGCTGTGAGACGCTGCCGCCTCGTGCGTGAGAGGTGCCATACCCACAGCTGCTGTCCTCTTCAAGAGGGTTGGACTGCTCTTTGTGAAGAGAAGGGGACCTCAGCAGATGCTCTGTAGCACTGGTCAGTTAGACCCGGATGCCTTGATGTTTCAGAGGTGGTGAAGCCTTGGGTGGGAGATCTGCACCACGCATCCTTCCTCCCAGCTGGGAAAGGACCCACGTGGCTGCGGACTGTTCCATGCCCGTGTATTTGAAGTCAGCCACCTCTGCTCCTCCATCAGAATGGCATTGGTTTCTTCTGCTGGGAAGCCCAAATTTCACTCATCCCTCTGTGAAGTCTGCCTCCTCGAGACGTAACTGCTTACTGGCCTCAGCATATGCATAATATCACACTCCCCTCTCTCTATATATATGTTTCACACACCCACACACCTGTCTTCCCTTTCTGGATAAGGCATCTGCAAAGAGAGGAGTGGGATGAGAAGTGAATGGAAATGAAGAACCAAGGCGCAAACAGCAGCAAGTGCAGCCAGTGGGCATTGTTTCGTAAATGTAGTATCTCCTGTACATACTGCTCCCGGGCAGGAACTGTAACTCATTTCAGCTTTAAAGGAAAAAAGGAAAATGAAGTCAGCAGCAGCCATTCTCTCTTGGGAGAGCACTGTGCTGCGTCCGAGCCACGCTCCTCCTCGCCAGCCTGCCTGCCCTCGAGCAGGGCTCTCCTGGAGGGCTGCCCCGTGGCCCTGGCCCCCTGGCCAAAACAGGTCCCTTCCCAGCCCGGTGGTTCTTGCACCAAGCCCAAGCTTTCCAGGGAAGCGGCTCCCACGGTGGTCCCTGAATGTACCTGGCCGGTGACATTTCTCTGTTGCTCTGGCAGTGTGTTGCCCAGTCTCAAACTTCTCTCTGGTTTTATAAGGCAGACTCTTCCTGTAACAACTTTTAACATGAAGCTTTTCAAACCACTCTCTCTGCTGTAACTTTCTGTAAACAAGCCCAAGAAGAAAGAGAGACACCCTATCCATGCATGATGTGGAAATATGTTTGGGGTTTTTAAAAAAAAAAAAAAAAAAAACAACAACAACAAAAACTTTGTACTATGTTGCACTAAAACATGTTTTATACAACACACCTGAGAGCTGTAGTAAACTGTGTCCAAATTGTGATTCCTATTGCTGCTGGTTTTTGTCAGATTTGGGCTTTCATTTCGCCTTTATGCACACTCCCTACATAAAGGTGTGCTGAATTCCTGAGCCTGCACCCCCTTTTAGTCAGCCTCTCCCTCTCCCACCACCCCCGTTCCCTGATGCACCAGCTCTCCTCCCGCCCCAGTAGCACATCTCCTTTCTCTTGCAGGCTGGAGCTTGCAGACACCTTGCACCCTCTGGGTCTTTGTACTTCTCCCTCCCATCCCTTAATTCATCCCATAATAGAATATAACATTTAACAGAAGCATATCAGGTCTGTTTATTGAATGGGATACAACATTTTTGAAATGGCTCTGAAAATAGTAAGTACGTACTTTGCTGTGTCATAGTCTGGATTTGAAGAAAAAAAACGTATTTCTTAGTAGAATTATCCATACCAAATGTTAAGCAAATAATTTTTAGTAACCTTGATGTAAGCAGAATATAGGTCATTACAGAAGTTGCTTAAGTTGATGTAAAATGGAACCTCTTAATTCTCATTACCCACTTTTACCTTGAATAGGGATTTGGTCAGTAGTCTTGAACTCTCACATTAACTGGAGTAGGGAAGTAGCGTGATACAGTCTTTCTTACCTATAGAGCAAAAATGCTGTGAAATTGTGTAAAATGCACTGCTGACGCAGCTGTAAGGTTGGGTTTGGGGTTTTTTCCACATTCATTTAAAACAAAAAATACCCTCTGCTAAAATAATTTTATGAGAAAACTCTGTTGTCCCCAGACACAACTGGCTGTTTGTGCCCTCCGCCCCGCTCCCCCCAGTAGCTTGCCCTGGGCTGCGTCCCCTGTAGGCTGTGTGCTAAGGAGCAGGGGCTGTAGCCCTACAGCTGCTCAGTGCTATACGGCACGTAGTGTCCCCAGCACTCCCCGCTGACAGTTAGAGGGTGGCAAGGTCCTTGGGTAAGCTGTCGCGGGTTTGCTGGGAGGCATCTCTGCCAGCCCATGTGCGCTCCCTGTGGTCAGGCGTGCGTCCCTGGCCCCCTCTGGCATGCTCATATGGGCAGGACCCTGGTGTGGGACAGCTTGTGTGGGATTTTGCCGCCCGTCCTGCTGCTGGAGCATCGCTAGCAATGCTGCAGCGGGTGCTCCTGCTCCCCTTGAGGACCAGACGATGTGCAGCCGCCATGCTGCGGAGGAGGGACATCTCAGGGGCCCAGCTGCTCCAGGAACAGACGCGCCATTACATGCTCCCATCAAACCCCCTTGTGACTGCTTTCCCCCACCCACTGCCCACAAGCCCAAGCTGCTAGCTCTGCAATGGCCTCCCCGCTGAAGCCAACACAGCCAACACAGGCTTATGCTCATGTCCTTTGATCCAGCAGGTTTGCAAACAGAGTTTGCAAAACCTTTGAGTCGAGCAAGGGGTGGCAGGTGGGGCAAGCGTGGCCCCCGCCTAGGCAATGTGGTACAAGTCCTTGGCCACCTGCTCCAGGCGGTCCCTGTACTCCAGGTGGGCGTAGAGCGAGGCCCTGACCCCCTGGAAGCCACGCATGGCCCCCCACCAGCAGGCCGCAATGGCAGCAGTGGAGTCGCTGTCACCCCCGTGGAAGAAGGCCCGGTGAGCCAGCTCTGCCCAGGAGTCGCCCGCACCCAGCAGCGCGTCGTACGCGATCATGGGGGCGTCGTGCCCGCTGCTCCCCCCCCAGCCGTCATAGCTGAGGGAGGTGTAGAACGAGTCTCTCTCTTCCACACCATACCTGGGGGGGAAGGTGGGCGGCGAGACCCCATCCGATATGCCTCTCTCCACCAGGTATTTTTCCCATTGCTTTTCAAAGTAGTGCCTGCAAAACAAGAGATGGGATGGAGGACTCTAAGAGACGTCCCACAGCAGAAGTGTACAGCTGAGCTGAAAATGTGCCGCGTCAAGAGCCCAGAGCAATGGCTCTGCAAAATGGTAGGCATCCCTCGTTTGTCAAACTAGGGACATGATTTACAGTAAGAGGCACAAGGACATGTTTCAGTGAGTTAGATTTCCCCTCCCTCCAGCCACATGGGAGAAGGCAGCCCAGCACCTGCTGCTGTCATGCTGCACAGGATTCAAAGGCTCAGCGCGAGAACTGAGTCATCCTCCCAAATTCAGAGTACCTCTACCCCTGTCTGTGTGTGCCCCTGCACACAGAGCCGCACTGAATCTGCAGCCAGATTTGGTTACAACTTTCAAACTGAGCTCAGCCCTAAGCCTGGTGCTGTTCCCCAGCCCTGCTTCTCACCTTTCATCAGATCATGGCTGCTTGAGATGACAAGTCTAGCTACCTCATACTGGATCCAAAAAATGCCACAACTACATGACCTAAACACAATCTGACTCTTCTTTTTTTTTAATAAGTTGCAGCTATTTTTCCCCTGTGAGACTTCAGAAACTTTCTGAATCGACTTGATCCCACAGTAGGCATGTGCTGCTCTCAGAGTTTACCATAATGTAACTACTGAAGCTTAAGTATAAACAGAGCTCGCCCTCTTGTATGTGAGGTTTATTTTAACACAACCTGGTGCTGGAAGCACAGCTCACCATTGCCCCATATTCTCCTCCACGAAGAAGCCAGCATCCCGCACGTAGGCTTTCGCCCGAGGCAGCACCTCCAGCAGCCCTTTCCCCCAGGCCGGGGGGGGCACACCATTTACTGCGAAAGCCGTGAAGAGGGCCGAAGCCAGGGACCCCAAGTAGCCAGTGGGATGGTGGTGGGTCATTCGGCCGCTCTCAATGCTGACTTGCACCAGGGTGTCCAGCTCAGCAGGGTGACGGAAACGCAGCCCGATGCACATGGAGCGCATGGCAGCCCCGCAGCCTCCCGCCCGCGGGCTGAAGGGGATTCTCCAGCCATCTGGCTGCCCCGGATCCAGCTTCAGCACGTTCTCCTCACACGTGGCACCTGGACAGAAGCAGCAGAGCCCAAGAAACAAAAGAAACAAAAACACGCATCAGTAGGAGATAGGGCAACGTGGCTTGCAAACCAAGGGAAGACATGCAAGGTAGCAGGGAAGGAAGCATTTCTCTGTGTAAGGGATTCAAGCCTCCCTTCAAAAACATCACTTGTCTGCTCACATATGTATCCTGCCTTGAATTGCCAGTGCATCCTGCATACTTGCAAGCAGACCTGGTAATTGCTGTTGGTGAAAATAATTAGTAAGTCTAGTGGGGTAAGAAACACTCCACTGCTGATGTATTTACATTATTTATATTTACATTTCGTGTTATTTATTTAATAATTTAGCTACTAAACATAAATACTATACATATTAGGTATATTATGAACACATGTATCTAGGTATCTAGAGAGATACATATAAATAGAAAGGAGGTTTGGAGGATCCCTGACCCAGGGCAAGGCTAAGTAACTGCTTTTTTAGTTGTTTAGCCTCTTTACAGGACCTTTTAAAGGCAGAGACCCCACAAGCTCCCCAGGAATCTTTCCCATTGCCTCACTGACAGGAAACGTTTTCCAGATCTCCCTTGCTGCGGTTCAAGCTTGTCAGAAAGCGATGAATGTAGTATCTAATCTCATCTCCCTCACCACAACATGGTCTGCATAATTGGCTCTACTGTACTCCTCTTCAATAAGCTGAAGAACAACTGTACTTGGTGAGACCAAAAGTTTGGCCAGCCCACTAGGCTCACCTCCAAACACAGCCACTAACAGGTAACTATGGAAAGGCTAAAAATGAGGCAAGTACAATGTTTCCAGCAGACAGAGGAGCACAACATGCCTCAGTCAGAAGATGGATCCAAAGTGGTGTGTTCAGTAATCCCCAGCGGACCCAGCCACCATGAACTGACCTTAGCTTGAACCCATGCATGCTTTCAGACTCCTTTAACGTCCCATGCTAATGAGAGCCACGATTGTGTAACGCAAAGTATTGCCTCATTTTACACTGCCATTTGACAATTTCCTTAAGTCTCCCTCTAATTCTTGCAAGAAATAACTTTCCATGCTCCATGCTATTCAAGATGGTATATGCAGTTTTCTCCTGCTCTCAGCTGACACCCTGGTCCAATTTTTGCCTCTCTTCTGGTGGGGAGCCACACCATGACTCCTCTTTGCCCACTTCCGTCTCTTTCATAGTTCTGCTATTTACTGTTTAAAGAAATGACTGCTTCTTCCAGTGCTGCTTCTTGAGAAACTCACTTAGTCCAGCACATTCCTAGGTTAAAGCCATCTCATCTGCAGAGACACATCCAAATTCCAGAGCCCAGACAGCTTCCCCAGCCAACAGCATGAAACAAGTTTTGAGAGCTAAGCCCAAATGCTCACATGCAAGGAAGCGGAAACAGGTTTGAAATGTTAATTTAAATTAACTTTGATTCTCTTCTACCTTGTCTTTTTCTCCCACTCTTCTCTTCTGGCCATATCTTAAATACTTCTTTTCCAGCAGAAATGTAAATCAAGGACAGGTTTCAAGTAGCTTCATTTGAGTTCTAATGTGTTGGACAATGGCAAAAGTGGACTCAAAAGACTTCTCTTAACCACACCCTGCCCAGTCCTCTCTTAGACACATAGGGTCTAACAGCAGCAGCTGACATGCTCACGCACCCAAAATTAGACCATTGCTCCTATACTTTGCTGCCTAACCAGGACAGATGATAGCTGATGAACTTGCAGATGCTCTGTTACTTTGAAAGTAGAATAGAGTAGCAAGGAAGAAGCCTGGTCTAGAAACTTCACATAACTTTACAGTTCCATTACTTTTGATCACCATGATCTGGGAGCTTGCTAATTACAGCTAGGTACTGCACTAAGGACTCCGCAGAGCTGTTCACTTCTGCGCTTTCATGTATACACTTGGCAGTAGGGTTTGGTATATCGCACTCTGTTTTACCTGCACGCAGCATTTACAGCACCCTTGTAAGCAAAATACCTCCACATCCAAGCACAGCTTTAAGATTGGCATCTGGACATGTGCTAAAACTAAATAATGGCTGGCTGCTGCTGTCAGGAATAAGGTCACGTGGATCCCTTCATAGTTCTGGTCTAAGTGTCTTTAGCGTACTTCTCTTCTGACAGTGTTGTTACGTTATAGGCTTATTAGATCAGCACAAGATACAGCCCCCTGTGCAGTGTGAATGAGTGGACCAGCTCCCCATGAATGGTTGTCTCAAACTGATAAAGCAGCTCAGTCCTGTGGCTGTCGGGCTACTCAACCTGCAAGCCTGTCAACTGAAATCAACTTTGAGAATGGAAACAGCCTACGCAAGTCTTCCCCGTAGGAAAAAATGGCTTGCCGATCAGCGCAGCCCACAATGTCAGGCCACTTCAGCTCTCGTGAATTCCCCACAGCGTGACCCGGGTGCGAACCAGACCTGCTATTTCGCCAGCCTCATCCATGCCTGCTGTGCCGGCACACCAGCTCCTCGCATGATGCCACTGCCACACCTCCCTCAGTAGATGAGACCTGCTGGTTTCACGGTGACACATGGCCAGCCAACCCCTAGATCAGTCCAGATTTTCCTTACGCATCCTTCTTCCAGGTGGTTTTTGGAGCAAAAATTGCGGAGCCATGTTTCTCTGCAGGAAGAAGCAGTAGGCAGAGCATTTGGTGTGGCTAGCACCAGGCTCCACCGGGACTGATCACCACCAACCTCTAACTGAATTGCCAGGGAGTTCGTTTTTGCAATGTCTCAAAGTGGGCAAATGTTCAGGCCTCTAAATCTGCTTTTCATGTAGTTTATTAATTCAGTGCTGGCTGCTACGTAGCAAAGTCATCAAGAGGGTTATCAGTATAATTTCCAACTTGATGATGATTAACAGAAATTTGAGGCATTTTTTCAAAAACCTAACTATACTAAGCATTGCAGTTATGACCTGCAACAGGACATGAAAAAGAACCTGCCAAACAAAGCCACGTTTTTTAAAAGCTGTGCCAAATACCCTATTTGTGTGTTCCTGGTAAAACAGACCTTCTGCCAGGAAGACAAGGGGAAAGGGAGAGAGCAAAGGGACTAGGGTAGTTTACAATCAAAATCTGCATAACACAAGCAAAATTAACTCTGTAATCTTGTTGGAACTGCAAGAAAGACATTTCTTCAGGACATGTTTGGGCAGGTTGAGACCAGGCAACTCAGTCCTTGATAAAAAGTGAGATGATTGTTCTTGCATTAACTGTAGTCAGAAGAAAATGACGAAAAGGACAGGAAAGACTGTCTATTTTGCAATACAATTTACTTGCAGCTTTAAGCCTGTGCATATTACTTTAGGAGATGATTACTGATAACCTGCAAATGGAAAAAAAATGAGTAAAACAAACCAGTATACAACAGCTAAGACTCTTGTGATCTATGAAGTATTACAAGTATTATCCTCATGCTGTTAAACAGTTAAAATATTAAAACATTGGAAAGCTGACTTAGGAAGACTAAGCTGAAATCACATTGTCAGGTCTTTTTTAAAAAACAGGTTTTTTTTAAAAAAGCTGTATGAGTTTTTGAATCTGGAAATTCTGTTTTGGAAATCCACCAAATCATAGTTAGGAATCCTTTGTACTAACAACATGAAACTAAAAATAACCTGAGGAGGGTACTGGTCTATGGAAAGAAGAAATATAAGCAAAAAGCAGTGTGTGATGAGAGACAACCTGAAAAAGTTTCAAGTAAAACTGGATGCTATTATTTCTGGAATAGGCTTTCATTCCACTTATTTAGACTCTTCGTGAGGACAGACAAGAACAGTTGTTTGGGATTGGTCAATACACATAAAAAAGGTGAGTTAGAACAACCACGTAGTGGTAATAATTCCACGGGGGAGAGGACTTTGACCGAAAGACAGATTTTTGAAGCAGAAGGTTTCCTCGAGAGCTGTGGAGACAGATGTAGTTGTACCATGAAAAAATAAGTATGTCCATGCCTGTGTTGCTTAATTCATTGGCTTCATTATCCATGAAGAACAATGAATTTGGGGCTGCGGCACATCACAAATAGCAATAATGGATGTAGGGATTAACCTGCCATTGAATTAAGACAGTGAGTTCTCTCCTGAGGCTGCATATTTAAGGGACCCTGCCATCACGGTCTGATGACTCATAACATTGTGAGAATCCCTTTGTTACTGCTAGTTTTGGTTTTCAGGTCTGGACCCCCCTGTGTGGGCGAGCAATGTGACTTTCCCCCACTGTTCTGGGGGAATCGCTTCTCTGTTGCGTGGAAGTTGCAGCAGCAACTTTCCATTCTCAGCCTTAAGGGCTGCAATTCCCCAGTGAGTGCCTACTTTGGCCAGAAGATCATCATCTCAGGTTATGTTCTCAGTTAAAATCCATTTAATCTGAACTGCTGAAAGAGGTTATTGACATGCAACGTCTATCATTACGATATATCAATATGGCATGGAGACTCCAGACCGCAGACAGCTTTTCAGGATATGGATTAGGTATTCCCCTTGGTTGTATATCAGTGGGCATTAAACCAGTGTCAGGATTTAAGCTCCCAGAGGTGAGCACCTGTCCTGCAGCAGGTGCACTCCAGAATGCCGTTGCAAAAACATTCCCAAGAGACTTTAATTTTTTTATATGTTACTTTCCTTACTTCCCCCCAGAATTTGATAAGGTTAAGTGTCCATGGACTCACTAAAGAAGTTGCATTTCTTTCTTTAGCTAGATAACTTGACCTTGCCTTGTCACTCCCATTAGTGTCCATAGCAAATTTACTTTAAAATTCTTCACTTCCAAATGGAAACTGCTTTTGTGTGTATTGCAGCTCAGCTATTCACAGAAGGACTGCAGCAGGTGTGCTATTATCCTTAGCTATTAATTACTAACATTGAAATTTTAGGTTCTTCTCCTTTCCATCTCAGGTTTTAGTCACCAAGCTTAGATATCAGAGGCAAAAGTAGCTTCCAGGTGCTGTCTCACTGCCAGCTGTGGTTAGTCCACCTTGGCAGACCCCATCAGCTGGGGGAACTACAAGACACTCCTTTGCCAAAACAGCAGTGAGTCTCTCGGAAGTTTAACCTGCCTACTCCTGCTATCCTGGCAAGCGTCGTTACCCCTCCCTAAATATTTTTCCAACAACTGAGACCACCTGTGTTAAAGAGTACTGATAGTTTAGCTCTTTACATGAGGGTAGGAGATCACTGTGGAAAGGTAAGCAAAATAAATTCCTGCTCCAGTTTCCAACATGGTTTACCTTGGAAATGCACAGCTCCGTCACACAAAGCTCAGTGGCCCTGAGAGAGCAATGCAGGATTTGGCCTTTCCCATATTTAATGTCAAGTCAGAATATTCTTGATATATTCTGGCCACTCCAAATAGGCATGTCTAGGCAATTTCTTTTCAACGTATAAATTTTGCATAGGGCTGCTGAATTTGACTGTTTCCTGGATACTTAACACTGCCTGCACTAGTCAAATCAGAGGCCCAGCGTCAGCAGCTCTGCTTTAAGTTTAATTCAAGCATCCAGAAGAGGCTGAGGCATGAGCACAGAGACAGACAGGGTCTTTGGGGAAGAGTGGGGTCAGCAGGCCTGGGTGAACTAGGAACTACAGGAATATGCTGTATATGGCTTGGCTACTACAGCCTGTCAAGGCACCCTTCCTGAATACTGCCATGCACTGCCAATCCCCGCTGCCTGTGACCCAAACTCCGCACCGTTGTGTCTATGCAGAGAAAAGATGGAGTACAGGGTTCAGAATAGACAATTGTGGCCTGACTGTACTGGCACAGAAAGCAGACATGCGGAGCTAGTCAAAAGCAGACTTTGGGTTTAATAAACTTAATTATTCCAAGCAAGGAACTCTGTGCCTTTAAATATATTTGATGTGTAATTTATTGCATTTATTATGAGAAGTTCTCTATTAATTCTCTGTTTAAATGTGTTGCTTCAACACAGCATCTCAGGGTGTGCATTATACATGGTTTAATTTGCATTTTTCATGCACTGAGTGTAGGAAAAGACACATCCTCAGTGCAAAAGCCATCATCTTTCCCCCCCTCCGAGTTCAAGGCCAGGCCTCAAACAAGTTTGTAAGAATGTTTTGTAAATGTGGGCAAAACAATCTCTTTTTCATCTAGTTCAGAAAAGCCAAAACCAATTCAGCTTGCCTTATTCTATTCTCTTTAGTTCATTCTGAATCAGGTATTGAGCGTGGAAAACTTTTGCATTTACAGGAAATAGGATTAACGCTATAAGCAGCCAAAAGCAGAGCCAGGGCCAGCCTCAGGAAAGGGAGAGATGTTAGCGAGAGGACAGCCCTGCCCATACAGCATTAGAGAAGGGTTACCTGGAGCTCTGCCCTTCATGTCATTCATGCACTCCTTGTAGTTCTTTGCAATCAGGGAATAGAGACACTCTAAACTTGGTTTTTTCCCAGCAGCTACCAGGGCTTCGGCTGTGGCCAAGTGCATGACTGTATCATCGCTGACTTTCCAGCCTTGGATGCTGAGGTTGCCGAGTCCCCCCATCTCCGCCAGCTCCTTGTGGATGGCTGGGCCACTCTGCAGGAACTCCCATTTCCCATTGTAATAGCCCAGTGTGTCACCAACTGCGCTCAGCACCATCGACGCTACATAGTTTTCCATCACCTTAGGACACAATTTTTGCCCCAGGACTGCTTCAATGCAGAAAACACTATGAAAAAGAGAGGGAGATGGAAAGTAAAATCTTTCCCAGTTCAGTATGAGCTTCTACTGCTAAGCTCCAGCAGGCTGGACCCCCAGCCTAGCACCTGCACCTCCCTCGGAGGATATATGCCTTCAAATCACGCACTTCCCCACGGACCTCTGGCCGCCTGCACCCACCAGTAAGTGCGTGGCAAGCTCCTGGGCAGCCCAGGGGCAACTGGCCGTGTTCTCCCGGGAGACGGCAGCCCAGGATGACGCTGGGTGTCATAGCTGGGTCAAAGACCGAAAAGCGAGGTCAGGACTGGGGGAACGTGTGTTGGGTATGTGACTGTACCCGTGTTCACCGCAGCCTACAACACAAGGAAGGAGGCAGATCAACTCCCAGCAGCTTTCCAACCCTGGGATAACGAGGCAGAGCTCATCCCATTTCAGCAGGGCCTGGCAGAGGCGATAAGCACCGGGGCTCTGGGTAATGCCTGACTGCAACGACGGGTGCTCGTAGAGGCAGAGCTGGTAGGGGCAGAGCGGGCCCCCCCAGCCGGCACTTTCAGCTATGCCCCCCCCAATTAACGCCCCACGCTCGTCGTCGGGGTTTTCTGCGCCTCACGGCGAGGCGTGAGGCCCTTTTGCTTGGGAGAAGGGGAGGCGGGGAAGGACGTCGGGGTCGGCCGAGGCCGAGCC
>NW_010535413.1:0-11077 GCF_000687285.1 Phaethon lepturus
ACTTACTGAGGGAGCACTCGATCTCCTCATCGATCCCCTCATCATGTAATGCTGCATCACATCTGCAGTGTACATAACTATGTTCTGTAGAGGACTTTCATGGTTCCTTATAGCTTCTAGGGGCAGCACAAAGTTTTCATCTTAAGTTATAAATTCCTTTGTGGCCCTGGGGTCTGGTTAGCTTTGCAGTCATTTCTGTCTAGAGCTTTCATCCAGAAATCTGTTTGGATGTTTGAGCAAACAGTTTTTAGATATCTATGTCTGGTGGCTCATTGGAGGCCTCGTTAATAGAAACTGCTTGTACCCTGCTCTAAAGAGCACTTAATGATCTTTACAGTAAGCTGAAGCTTTATTTAAGTTGTTTTGATAAGGATTTTTTGGTTTGTTAGGGGTGAAGACAGAAAATAGGCATCTGGTTTTAGAGTTTGATGTTGTGTCATTTTGTGTTTGACTCAAAACATGCACTTTTACCATTTCTATATACCCACAAATGTTACTCGTCATATTCATAGCCAGGCAAGAAAATAGTCAATCAATAAAGTATGCTCAGCTGCTTAAAAGATGGAAGATGAAAGCAGCAGAATCTTTAGGAATACACAAATACCACGCATGTTAGGGCAACAGTTGGATCAAGTAACATTTGGGGAAAATACTGTATTTCATGTCTGATTGAGAGCCACTGTAGCTGCATTAAAGCACAATTTGCATAAACCAAAACAAAGAAAGTTTCAGTAAAGACAAACTAGTGATGAACTATATAGCATTCAGAGCAATTGCAACAATTCTACGCCTTTGAAAGAAAAAGTGATCAGTCAAATTTTTATTTTTTTAAATGGAGTTCATCCTAGGTAAGGAATAAAGTAGTTCAGAAATCAGGACAAATGAGGTTAGATTTTTATAAACCTTAAGGCATATGGTAAGGTGCTTGAAAGGGTGTGCACATGCTTACGTTTCTGTGTCTGGTTGTGTGTAAGTTTGTTGATTTTTGAGAATACCCAGGGTGTTGAGAAAAACAGTTGCAAACATAAAAAATAGAAAACAACATTGTTAATTTTCTGTATTTAATATATAATACTTACTGTATTCATTTTACATTTTTAGATAGAAGAAAAATATAGCTAGAAAAGTGAAGTAAACCTCAGGAAAGCAATTTTAAATACAAAACTAATTTCTTTGCCTTTTTACTTTCCAATAACTTGGGAAAAACTAAAAAGAACTTGACATCGTGAAAATTTTTATTATATTGATTTTCATACTGAACCCTCAGCACTCGACAATAAATACACAACTTTGCTTTTCTTGCACTGCCAGCAGCAAAACGTTCCGTTCCAAAGGACTGTAATTCTGCTATAATACAATATTGATAACCTTCTGTGTGCCTTAATTTAACTTCGCTGTATTGACACATGATCATTTTTGCAGTCAACCATCTTTACAGACTTGTAAAAGCTAAAGAATATGTTATATGGTAAGGTGCATGCTCCGATTAACTTCAATGCCGTCAGTGTAAAGTAGCCCCAGCTGAGGGTCTTCTTAAAGCAGAAAGCCCCGTAGGGTGACGTTTGGGACACAAGAGCAGGCATGCAGGTAGGTCAAGAGGCTTTGTCTGAAAGCTTGCAAAGGGGGCTCTGGAGTTTCCCAAGTGTCTGCGTTATTTCCCAGCCATTCTGTACAGCAGAAACATACTTTTTTTTTCAATGTGTATATGGTAATCAGCAGCTGTGCAAGCAGAGGACAGAGGCTGCAAGATTTCATGTACAGCAATGGTGCAATACTTTTATATACCACAGTTTGTGTGTTGTAGCCCCTTGATGTCATGTTGATGACTAAAAGGTAAACCAGTATATTTGAGTAACAATTCAAGGAATCAGTTATATTTTTCTGTACCTCTGTAGGTGATGCTGTGTTTCACACATAGGTGATTCTTAATGCTAAATGCAAAGAATGTAAAGAACACTGAATAGTAACTATTAAGCACACAGAATAAAAAAAATGATGCACCTTTAAAAGAAACAGTAACACACGCACCTTTTCATGTTTGTACCCTGATTAAAAGAACATCATGAATTTCAAGTATGAAGTGATACAGTGAAATCATGTCCTGTAAGTAGGTATCTATGGTAGTCTAGGTAGTACAGTTTGCACCGTAGGTAACTTTCCACCTTGCAAAATAAAATCCTACTGCATGTGTAGTAAAGTGACTTGAAATGCTAAAACTTGGCATGTCAGCCCTTTTGCTGGTATAAGCTGATAAAATGCTGTAGAAGTCAACAGGACTATGTTGATTTTCACCAGCTGAGTATATGCCCTAAGGTGAATGAAAAAAAATATTCAAGACTGCTTTGCATGTTTTTGTTGAATTATCAAATCTTAGACACCTCCAGAGCAAATTATATTTTATTACAAAAATGAGGGGAAAAAAAAGAGAAAAAATAAGCCAAACAGCATTAAAGGCTGTTTTAACTTTCTGATTGTTTTTAATGTTATTTTTTGTAAAATCATACTGAGAAATAAAGGTACCGAGACAGATTTTGATTTGCTAATGGATGTTGGTCTGATTTAATATCAATTAATAAAGTTACTCTGGATGTGTCTCAGAAGCTGTCCTCGCTGTTCATAGTATTCTATAAACCTGAAAACACAAGTTTTAATAATGCCTTTTGAGAACATAACTTATCTTGTAGATTCTGAAACCAGTATCCCATGAGGGTTACAAATGGGCTTGACTTTATACATGTCTTCTGTTAACTTCAGTGGGATTTGTAACATGTAAGGTAGGCACACATGGAGTGTCTGGAGCAGTAAGAACTGAATCTTATTTCTGATACATTTCTGCACCAGCATCATGCTTTTCTCCACATATCCCAATGCCACTAAGAAGTGCACTTCTGAACTTTTATATAAAACAGTAATGAATAGAAATTTTGAGAGAAATAATGTTACTAGAGTTAAGATTTTTATCACACATTACCATTTATATAATATTCTTGCTGATTTACTAAGCTTAAGTATCTTTATATAGACCTGAGCTGCCTGACACTGAAATTGTAGACTTATAAGGTCATACTCTTGGTTTAATTTAACTGTAGTCATTGGAGTTATAGCAAGAGTAAATTATGCTAAATTATTTGAAGTACTTTGAAACCCCAATTGTATTTCATGCAATTGTCCATGCACAAAAAAAGACCTAAATTTGCTGCCTTTTTACGTTTGTTTAGCCAAGAATCTTACTTAAAGCCCAAACGGGCAACTTTATCACTGCAAAAAACTTTCTTCAGTTGCAAGATGCCACACAAACTTGGCGCCTGCCTTAAGCATCTGGAATCTACAGATACCTGCTGGACCTGCTACAAACAGAATAAAGCTAAAGGCAGCCTATGTGATGTTTTCTAATTTCAATTTTTCAGACAACATTCTCCCACTATGTGTAAAATTAGCTCTACAATAGCATTTCAAAGTAATCTGCTTGTTCCTCTACATATTAAAACAAACAAGAATACCCTAAAGCACAAAAAATACTGCATCTGAACACACATACTACTCTAGTTGCAAAACTCAACTTACAGTATGAAGCTTATTTATATTTTTTTTTGACTGATCTAGCTTTCTGCCTCTCTATGAAACTAGCTTGACTTCAACAAACAAAAGGTATACTAAATGCAAATAAACAATAAAGCAGGAAGACTCAACACATTTTTTGGCAACTACCCTTTCACAAGACTAGTGTGTTTTCATAAGAAATAATATACTGAATTCTGATAGCAATAATTTAGACTAATGTCAAATAACTTGCAGATAAATGTATCCACATCTTCAATAAATGCTGACCCCACTGACTGGTGTCTTGGTGCTGTTATTAACCATGTGTCCTCACAACTACAGTCAATTGCTGAAGGAAAGCCTTTTTCTGCAAATACTTTTTGTGAGCAACTACACTCACATGAGTAACCCCTCTCAGCTCTGTGGGACTGCTCAGGTGAGCTACAGTATTCATGCGTTTGCATACTTGGGCCTTGAGACTGAAGAGTATCAAGCTAGTGAGGAAATACAAATACACACTGTTACACAGAAAGTAGAAGACAGACATACAGACGAAAGCACCCTGTGATGCTTTCAGGAGTTATAATATAAACATAATTTCCAAAGTATAGAGTTCAACTTCTAAGCCATCATTCTGAGGGTATAATTTTTTTTTAACTAGAGCATTCAAAGACATTATACTTTTAAAGCTGTTCAAAGTAATGCAGCTAAATATTACATTAAAAATGAAACCCATACTAGATTCAGTGGCAGATATAGACCACTTAAATGAATTGGAATGAAACAGACCATAAATACATTAATCTGAACACTTGAAAAGAATTTACAAAGAAATTAAAGACTGAAAGGAAAGAATAAACGGGTGCCTGTGGGCTTGGTTTCAGTGCCAAAATCATACAGCATTGTGCAGAAAACAGATTCTATCAGAAAAATAAATGGCATCTTTCTATTTTCTCTATCTTAAGTATTTTAAAATGTGTTTCTCGCTTTAACAGAAGTGACTGCCTTGCCTGTGAAAGCTGCCTGGCTAGGAGTCCTCGAGACTCTTTCAGGCCCTGTTTCAATTGGAACCGTCTCTCATTCCTTACCACAAAGCACTGCCCTAGTGCAAACTTCTTTTGCCTACGTTGCTGTGACTCCAAGTGGGTTGTAGCAGGGGAGTTCAGTCTCCAGGAAAAGAGATTTTGAACACTGCAGAGAATGACAATGACAGCAAGGTTATTTAAAAGCACTGAATGGAAGGAAGGTATCATGGATATTGGATTCTATTTGTTGGGATCTAAGCAAACAGAGACAACTGATTCATTTAATATTGACCACCAGAGAGCCATCAGAATTGTTAAGACAGGGCTGGCCTGCTCTGATTTTAAGCTGATAAACTAGAGTAATGCTTTTCTACTTGACTCATTATGCACAATAGGAAGGAGAATGGTGGTGGTGGAGGTGAAATAAACCAAACCAAACTAAAGCTGGAAAAACTGAGCTGCTATGCATCTAGGGAGAAAAAGGAAAGGATGGACCAGTCTTGGCAGTCCTCTCAGCCTCTAATTTCATGACACTGCAGTCCTTCTACCATGTTATGATAGGTAACTTCAGTTACCATGTGCATAGCAATCAGTACTTTCAGATCAGCACGTCCCTACTGCTGCCTCGTACAGCATCACATCCACAAACTTCTTGCCACCACGCAATTTCTGATGTACTTTTTGTTTTAGTTGCAACCTGTGGTTACAGCCACCTTTGTTACAAGGGACTCCCAGATAAAGTCCCTATAAGAAATCATGACGGATTTTGGGTCTTGCTGGAAAGAGATTGAGAAGCATTTCTTAGTTAACTAGCACTCTGCAGACACAGGCTATATTTTGAACCCAGCTTGGTCTGAGATACACCACCATCCACCTAGAATAAAACACTCTGTCTTTTCTCACAGCATGTCCAGAATTCACAGTCATCCTTTTTGTGCAGTGAGAGAGGTTTCTTAGGGGAGTTTTTATGATGCTGTTGTTTAAAATGTTAAATAGTCAATTGTCATAGAAACAGCAAGCATATTGTCCCCTCTAGATCCTGGAAAGACTTTTCCTTGGGAAAATATATTGTGGGTTAAGGTCCGTCTGTGCCTGGTACTTGTGGCGGGGCTCTGTACTCAAAACTGCCATAGCAAAAGGCAAAGGAATGACCTTGATTGCCTACATGCACCCAAGTCATCTTGAGAGCTGGGAACTTCATCTAAGGAAGAACTGTTCCATAGTTGCTCTGCCTCATGCTGGGAGGAAACCTCTCCCTGGGAACAGTGGTCTCAAGGGAAGGGGAGGCAAGGGGGGGTAAGCTGTAGGAGGCTGTCTTGTTTGTATCCGTTAAAAACTTCTGTATAACAGAAGCATCATTGGCTGCTCTTGTAAACATGTACATCACGGACAGTTGTCCAGGGATCTTCTATACTTAGTAAATAGTCTTCTGAATCAAAATTTGTTTTCGCTGATCAAACATATTATTTCAATCTAATCTCTTCTAGCTCATCTCTTTGCTTGAACCAAAGAGTGTAAAAGTGGCACACACCTTGCCATATTCTACTGTGGTATTTCCCAGTTCCTAATGAGAAGCAACGAAAAACTATAGTACAAATCATTGGCTGCCGACAGACTGGGGGGCTGCAGAATCACAAGGTAATTAGCTCACAGCTTCTTAAGCGGCTGTGGAAGCTGCAGAAGGGTCAGATACAACGGATAGGTGATTAAGTGTCACTGCAGTAAGAGGAATCAGGGTATTGAAAGACAGTAGAGGAGTAGGCTCCCCAGAGCTTCTTTCACAGTGTCACAGTAAGATGATCTGGGAGAAGGAAAGGACAGCATGAGTGGCCAGGTGATTTATCACTATACGTATTTAACAAAAAACAGAACTACTGTGTAGAATTAGAGGTTTCCCACCCCTGGAACTGTGAAATTTGTCTCTGTGCCAAGCCTAGTTGCTCATGCTTAATGGAAGGACCAAAATTAGCCACTCTGTGCTAACTTACCCAGCCACCCACACATGTGGACTAAACACAACAAAATGCTACATAGGCCTTGTATTCTGTATTTTTGGAGGTGGCATAGCAATAGTTAATGGTAGCTCTCAGGTTGGCGTAGCAGCTCAGAAAGCTCCATTCCTGCTGTACAACCTACAAAAAGACTTTTTTTTTCCGTGGCAGGTGGTTCTGCAGCATTACTTACACTGGGTGTCAGGCAGACTTGCTAGGCTCTCAGACTTGCTCCTGAAAGACGGTGAACCACTCGGACTGATCCAGCAAAACTTGCATGCGGATAATCTTACCAAAATCCAAGTGCTCAATACCATGCCATTTGGGATTGCTAAAGGATTTTTGATTTGTGGCAGGAGCCAGCTCGCAATGCACAATGACATTTGCACACTAATGGGCACTGTTAGTGACTCTCCTGCATTAGAGCTGTACATTCTCTATGTTTGCAGCTGAACTACCAGCAGTATCTGTGTGGCCAGCTTAATCTGCTCTCAAGCTGTCTCATAAGACTTTTTTTTTTATATCTACACAGAAAAATCTCTAGCTTCTGCAAAATCTGATTTAAAAAAAAGAGCTGTTGCTATGTTGAAAAACTGCACTGGAACTCATGGCTTGAGATAGTATGGTAAGTAACTGCAACTAAAATCCTGTGCAAGAGTCTTGCTTTATCATCTTATGCTTATGAAAGTGAATGACAGGAGAAAACAAAACACGTGGGAAAAAAGTCTTTCCCCCTACACTTATACGTAACTTTTCCACATATTCAAATTCACTTCCCAAAATTGTCCTGAAGCCTCCTACTCTGCCTATTTTTCATACTTTGCAGCACTTCACAATTGTCCTCCCTCATCTAGCTACTCAAAATAGATCCTAACATTCAAGAACTTTAAAAAAAAAACAACCAAGGTTTCTAAAAGAAAGAAGTGTCATTAGAAAATGGTATCTGCCTCCTACCATTAATATGTGGCAGGAACATACAGCAGAACATGACTTCATTTGGAGTGTAAAGCTCCAAGTGCTGGGCATAGACAGCAGCTGTAAGAAGTATTGGGAGATTAATAAAATTATACATGATTACTCTAGGGCTGAGGATCTGCATAACATGGCATATGTACGAAACACGGAATAAGAGGAAAGGCTGTATATCATAGAGCATTAATTACAAACTCTTTAGGAGTAACTGCATGCAGGAAGCTGGCAATCTTTGCAAATTCATTTTCCATTCAGTGGCAGAGACAGTGCTCTTTGGGTGGGTTTAACATGAGCATGTCAATGGGAGCAAGTATCCGTGCAAACACTAGAAAATCTGTTTTTGGCATGTGGATGGGTTTAAGGTACAGAAAGCTAAACAGTGTGGATGCAAAGTTAGCTCGCTCAAAAATGGACAGCAAGCTTGAGAGCTTTACAGCATATCCATGTAGATGTCACCAAAATAAATCACAAGTTAAACATCTGTTTTCCCTTCTCCTTTCAGTCAAATAGTATACGTTGCTTTAGTGCAAATGAACATTAAAATGGCAGTTAGAATAAGTTCATACTTGGATTCTTTTCTTCCATAAAACCCTGTCAACTTTGCAAGGTCAGTGAAAAAGTATGAGTTTCAATGCATATTTAATACACATTGTTTGCATTTAAATTTTTCACATTATAAATATGCTCCTTTTCCCTTATCCCAACAATATTTTCCCAATAGCTCCTTAGAATCTCCTTTTTACTCTTTACTAAGTGTCAGTTGTTTGGTTTTTTTTCAAAGGAAGGTAGCATCTTTTGTCTGATCTTTTTTGTAAACAAAAAATCTACTCTACCACAATCACCCAGTATCAAAATATCCATAGCAGAATCCCTTCTTACTTTCTCTAGCCATGCAAAAGTCTCCTTGACATTGGGCTGGATGAAGCCCACCAATATATTCTAACACAGATAAAACATTTAATCTGAAGGAAAAAATGCCATATGGTTAAGGAATTTTGGTTTATCTTAGCTGTTTTGCACAGCCTTTCAATGAAAGCTGGAAATTTGAATATTGCAGGAGCTCTCTTTAAGTCAAATCAAATTCCCAGTAACTTTACTTGCAGCAACCTTGGGCTTTTCTGGCTGGAAAGCAAAATGCTCATCTAAACATGGCGCTGGCTAATTTCAGCTTCTGCTAAACACATAAAGAACTGACGGTATCTGCTCGGCCTTGCAGAATCAATTCTGAGAACAAGTTCCTATTTGATTCAGTTCTGTTTGGGTGCCTATCACTGTCTGAATTAAAAACATACACATAATTTTCAGGAATATTTTTTAGCGGAAAACTGTATCGGTTTCAAAATTTTGAGTGTTTCAGCTAAAAGAATGATTTTTAGCTGCTTTCTGCAAGAATCTAATGAGCCATTTTTTGTATTATCTGTGCACACTACTCCTAAGTGTTTTTTATGGTTCTTACATTGTTTATATATTGCATATCAGTATGCAATACTTGCTAAGCTTCAAACTAAAGGGAAGAAATAACACTTGGCAAAAGTATACATGTCAGTTCATATGTCCACACCCTTCTTCTTTTAATGGCCTACTTAATTTAAATTGATGAGAAAGCTTCTTATTGTTTTACATAAATTACTGGGATTTGATGGTTACAGAGTCTGATCCAGAAACTAGAGTTCTATTACAGCCATTATCTAACAATTTGCAAAACAAAGAGATATAGAAAAATAAATAGCCAACAAATAAAACTCGTATTTGCGCTGTACAGCCAGTTAGACTGTTAAAACTGTAGCTATGTTTTTGCACACCTGAACTGTACTTGCACCAAAAAACTGGATATGAAAATGAAACCTGGAAGGTTAAACATATAAAATCCCATTTACTTTTCTAGAGATGGTTTCTGAATTTTTTTCTTCATGGAAAAAAATCTGTATGCTGCAATACTCAGTAATCAAAAAGAAGTAAAAGTGATAGCTTATTAACAGTCAGTTACTGAAGATTTCAGTATATAACTTGCTATTATTCTCTGTGAAAGTAAAAATATATTTCTTAAATTTTCCAGCACAACTGCAGTTTGGAAAAATGTTTTTTTTCTAATATACTAATTTCAAGAATATAATTTACACATTAAGAGAAGTGTGAAATCCTGTTAACATCAAAAAAGATCTTGATATTTAGAAGCAGTTTTGTAGCAATAAAATAAATATGTTAGCTTTCTAAGCTTGTGATCAATTCATGCTTCAAGCATAACACAACAAAATCACTCTAATAGCCTATTATCTTCTAATTCACATTGTATATAAAAATCAATCTATTCCTGACACTACTGTATAGGAAAAATACTAGCAAAGTGGTTCTATATAACAGAGTTCTTAGAATAAACTTTCTCATTGTTCAACTGTGTCTTATACATAGAACATAATTTACATGGCCTTTTAAACCAAATTATGTGATTTATGTTTCACATACATGTTTGACAACTGATGTGTTTTCAGTTGTGAGTCAGATAAGTGCTCCAAGTTTGTTGGCCAAAAAGACTAAAAAAGCATGTTTTCTGTTTATTTTCCATATTAAATTTGGCCTAATACCTAACAGCAGAAAGAATTATATGTATAATAAAACATGCTTCTCAAAGACAGTGAGTGAACCTGTGAAAAGCAGTATGGCACATTTTCTTCTTACTCACCAAAACAATTATTGAGTGTAAAAACACATAAGAGTTATGATGCTGGATACCACCCCACGCAGAAGATGCTCAAATGCTACAACTTACTGGTTCCTTTCATGTGAAAGGTTCTGTACACGTAGCACCAAATTTCAATATTTTGCAAACATGATGTTCTCATTTTTTGGTGTGTTTTAGGACAGAAACAACAGAGGAAGGTACTCTAACATTTACCATCATGGACTAATAGACTGAAAAAAACATGGCGTGTGGGCACAGCCTACACAGAAATATGCACAAACCCTATTTTTAGAATTTTATTTAGCACACAGAAAGCAACATAGGTGTACGCAAAACTAAGAGTAAGCAAGGAGGTGCACAAAGAGATTCTTTTTTAATCATCGGTTCTGGGCTGCTGGACTAAAAGAAGCAACACTTGCGATTAGGGACATAGGGGACACTGACACTGTGTAGCTACTGAAAATTTGTAAGAATCTCATTGGAAATAGCACCTGTGAGTGTCACTGAAACCTGTTTCCATAAGGGAGCAGATGGAGAAGAACTGGAGAGCTGGAGTAAGTGTGGAGACAGGGTGAAGAGAGAAAAGGGCTGTTCCAGATGTATTGCTATGGTTCAGCACTTGGCGCTTCACTAGCGGGCTTTGGTGATTTTTTTCCTTGGCTATTGGGTCTGTTTTGCCTACAGGATTATGTAGTAATGATAAAGAAAAGGTTGGTGGGAGAAAGAAATTGCTCTTTCCATTCCTTAGAACACCCTGTTCTCTGCTGAGAAGAGCACAGTGCCTGGTGATGGGTGGTCTAGGAGCTAAACATCTATTAGAATTTTTAATGTATTTTTTTGTTATTCAGTGGTTTTTAGCTGCTGTTGAA
>NW_010535413.1:11108-30255 GCF_000687285.1 Phaethon lepturus
CATATAGGCATCGTTACTGCTAAGAAGAATTGCACTCTGAAACCTTATTTAAAGGGTGTACAAAGAGTTTTCATCACAGTCTGGAACATGCGTGTCAGGGAGCATTTTCTTTTTCACATTCCTACACCCTACACCTACGGCAGTAATGAGTAAAGGTACTCAAATACTAGAGCTATATACCAGTAAAATAAAAAGAGCAAGGGCATCGACTTGAGCACGGTCCCACAGTTGTCTGTACTGTCTAATTATGAGCATGATTCCTGGCATGATTTTAGCCAGTGCTAGCACTTTGCCCAGCTAGAGAAAAGGCTTTCTCAGTTTACCAGTGTAAGTGAAGCCCCACGGTTTGGCAGGGAAGACTGGAATAAGAATAAGCCTATGGTGTGTCAAACAGAATTGCTTCCTAAAGAGATTTTGTAAAGAAGGTAATTTGAAAAGTCATTGGTGCTTTGAATCTAGGCCCTTGCTACCACAAGGAACTCATTAGATAAGTCTTTTCCCTAATCCTTCCAAGACAGAACTTAGATTTCTTTTTTTGTCCCTGCCATTCCCACTGGAAGGATGGCCCAGAACATGACCATTAATGCAGCCCTTCTCAAGCTCTTCTCCTGAATACCCCTGTATTAGACACATACAGCACCACGTTGCAGAAGCTCTGCTTCTGACTCCATAAGCCAGCCCCTGCTTTTCTCTGCTGCTCTCTGAGCTCTTCTTCTGATACTGCTGATTGGGAAATACTGCTCCAGTAGTTAACTTCCTTCTGATTTCCATATTCTCATTGTTGTTTGGGCCAACACTAACCTTTGGCTTAAAGTGCTCTCTTCCCTCCTTCTGTTTTACCTAATAATGTACCTACATTCAGCAATCATATTCTCTTGTAGTTTTTGCTTCGCTAAGCTTAATACAGCAAGCTCTTCTAACACGGAACAGATACACATCTCTAAGTGTTTTGAGCCTAATTTGAAAATACCCTCTCCTCCCCTCCATTTTCACCCTATGTTAGCTGTTGGAGAGCTCTGGGAGAGTTCCCTGACAGCTGCTGGAAAGCCGCACCAGCTGAATGCCCTGATAAAGTATGTACGATAACTCGGTGCTAGGTAAAATGTGCAATGTTTTTAAAAGTGCTAAACTGTGTAGAAAACATTTTTTATTTGTTACTGCCACAAGATTCTTCTGAATTTAGGCTCTGTCTGTTGTTCTAATTAGTGTTTAAAAATGGTTAGCAAAAATTTCACTCTGGCCCATCCTTTTCTATGAATGTTAAAATCTATTCACACTCAGGTGCGTTGACCCATGGAGGAATTGGGCCGGGACAATTCCAGTGCAGTGGGTCCGCAGTTCCCCTTGGATGTAGGAATGGAGAGAACGACAGAGGCAAGGCCAAGATTAGGGGGTTAGCTGCCATGACCGCTCCCTGGCCTTCAGCTTGCTGCTCATAGAGCTTCCAAAATGCTTGTGTTATGCATCTGTAGTACCTCTGTGTGCAGATGCCTCGTCTATGCTCTTGCCAGGCCTAATTTGCAGCTTGCCTGTTCATGCTGTTAGGTTTTGCATAGGCACCATTCTGGGCATGAAGAAAAGCACAGGCCACTGCATGCATGCATACAAGTGGTCCTTGTAAAATCTGGCTTATTTAAAACAGAGCTAATTTAACTACACGTCGCATACTTATGTGTCTAACAGCAACAAAAAGCTTTATCCAAGAGACAGATAAGATCCACTCAGTATGCTAGCCGTGGACCATGGCCCAGACAGTGGAGATACCTGGAACAGTGTTATCAGTGAAGTTCGCCACAACAGCCAGTCTATCACAGGACTGAGAAACCTGCCAGGGAGACGGCTACAAGTTCCTGTGCCACAGCTGGAAAAATTGTATTGCTCAACTCACTGCTAAGGACCTGCTTCTGCCAAGCATGCTGTTAATGAGGATATACTGCTGGCTCACTAGCTAGACAAGATGAAATAGAGATGAGGAAGAAAGAAGCCAAAGGGACTATCACAGGAGTAAGCAAAGCTAGCTGCCTCACTTACCATCAGTTATACTGCAATAGTGTATATTTATGGTTTTATGGTAAGAGCTAACTCGTTGCACCAATATTTCCCCCCCCAAGTCATATCCAGGTAAATGCACTGAAGTCATGCTAGGGAATAGCTTTTATGGATTTAAGAGATTTCTTTTTTCCCAGTACAGTATTAAAAAAATAAAAGCTTCTTTTAAAAATACTGAAAATATATTTTAATTAAGGTAAAAGTACTAAATATAAAGATTTAATGTAATATTTGAAGTAACTGTGCTATAAAGGCATGTGAATTGCTTAGTAATTTTGACATTCAATAATGGCACATTAACCCTAGTGGAGAAGCATGTGCCAGTATACCCACATGGTGGTTTAGGAGAGAATCATCTCATGCATGCCGGCACAGAAAACAAGTTTGCTTAATAAATGATATCTGAGGGATTTTGAGACAGTAATGTTCATGCACTTGTGATGCATGAGGGGGTGTTGCAAGTAAGGCAGCACAGTATACAGCATCAATTCAGCACAAATACATATCTGTGCTTATTACAGGTATAGGATTCTCTGCTTCTGAACTGGAGATATTTTTTCTATTTTCCTTTTTGGCTGATAATCAGAACAGGTTGAAGGCAAAAATTTGTATTAATTTTCAGTGGCTCTGCTCATGTCTTTGAGCTGCATATCAGAAAATTTGGAATGAGATAAAGAAAATGTGCTTGCAGCTGTTTCCAGGGGGGAATGATGGGTTAGATGATGGGCTAGAACATGCCTGGATTTCAACACAAACCATTTCCATTTGGAAACCAAAAGAGTCTTTAAGAACAGGACTCAGAAGTTTTTTAAAAAACTTGGGTTTTTTTGCGACATGCACACAAACGTAGCTAGATAATAACTCATTTGTGTATGAAAAAAACTAAAAGCTGAGACATTTATTATGATCACCATCATCACTGTTATTTTTATAGAGCAATGAAATGATAAAATAACCTGTCCAAGTTTTCAAGTGGGGAAGCACCTGCATATATGCTATGAATGAACAGTAGCTGGATCTATTAATGCATGTATCAGTTAACTGCAGGTTGCAGAGATCTCACACTTCAATGCCATTCTTTAAATATCACTGTAAGAGATCACATAATAATAATAATTTAAAAAGTACCAAATCATGCTTCAGCAGCTAGAGAGAGAGAGATTGCATCATGTTTTGGCACTGACTCGATCATCCAACTCCACACTGGCAGCATTCAATATTAAAAGTATAAAATGGCAGCAAACCCAGTCAGCAGCTTCTCTTGGTCTGGAGTTTTCCCAGGTAGATAAACAAAACAAAAACAAAACAAACATAAAGCTGCAATGGGAGCAGGACAAAGCCCTGGCCCTTGTGTTGCTCTGATTAAACTAAACTAGATTGATTTCATTGGATAAGCACATCACAATCACAAAATAAAAGATAAGTGCATAAAACCTCCAAATAATGATCTTTGCAAGAACAGCTATGTGGTTTGTATGGGACAGCGGCCTTGTCAGCTACACATCTTGTTCATTTATGGTTCATCTTCAGTCAGCATTATGATGCATTCACCTCACTGGAGTTTTGGCTGGATGACATGTGAGAGTCCAGGTTCTCCTTGCATTTCTCCAGATCATGAAAATATGGGTGAGAGAGAGCAACATAGGCAGATATTCTCTTGGCTGGATTGAACGCTAAGCATTTCTGTAAGTATGAAAAGAAGTTGGTTTTAACTGAAATGTACAGTTCATGGTGCTAACACTTGCATATATACATTAATGCATGCCACCTTCAATTTATCACCAGTATGAGATGCAACAGGGTCTCAGTAGGTGCTGCATGATAAGTTGACCATCCATATTAAAACAAGGAGTGGGGTCATAGTATATGAATATGGTACCCCCAAAGCTAATAGAAAATAACAAGTTAGAAAATTCAAGTATTCACAGTTTAGGAAATCCCAGAACTGGGATTTTCTTGAATTTCTGTCTTACAGACTGCAGGGAGCAACTATTCACGAACAACTTTTGAATCCCCTCAGTGCTCAATGCACTGTTCTTTGGTGGTTATACAGACATGGACGGCATCATAAGGTATAAGTTCATTCCTAGGCTCAGCGTTTCTATAGGTGTTGGGTCTTTGACTTTATAGCCTTTGTATGCTAAAGTTTTGTGTTCAGTTTCCCTCTCTTCTTCCTTGTTGTGCTTTGCTCGCCTTCTTTCCAGAGCCTTACCCCAACCTTTGTCCAGCCAGCACTTGAAATGTCTCCCATAGCCTTGCGTTTTAAACCTTGTTCTCTTTTCCTTTATTCACCTCCAGTAGTATTCTTCCTACTACCCTTGTCTAACCACTTCCTCCTCCTACTTTCTTATATCAGAATTTGTATCATTTAACTTCTGAAATTTAATTCAGCAACTTCCAGTCCTACTATCCCCTTTCGTCTGTGGCTCCTAGTTCTCATCTCTTTGCCTACCAGGAACAGCTTCCCTTCCCACCTCACCTTCTGGCATACACATTTGACTTCTTCCTCCTTCCTATCATGCCTCACACTCACTGAGCTCTCTGCCATATTTTATTCCTTGTTGTTCCCAGAATCTAATTCTTGTCCCACATCTAGCTTCCATTTCCAGGCTGCCTGCAAGCACAACAGATGTGTTTCTCCCCTGTCATTTCAAGTGTTCAGATGTAGTCCAGCTTACTGCAGCTCAGAGCAGTCCTCGATGGAGGACAATCTGCTGTTCTGTAGAGATAACATTGGCTGGAGATAGCAGTTCCTGAAGGGATGCAGCAAGTCTTTCAAGAGTTGCACAGAGCCCACTCTACCAAGCCCATGTGAGCCAAGAACTTTTAAAGGCTTTCAGAGAACAAAGTTAGTTAGATTTCAACAAGCACATCAAAAGGCAAACTGAGGCAAAGCCATTCCCTATATTCCATTCCAGGACTGAACTTCAGGGCTGGGGTTTATAACATACCTATAAAAATGATGGAGATAATTTAATTTAATTCAGTGTTACCAGCTGTACCAGCACAATTTGTTTGCTTCTGTTCAATCCTGCTATTTGTAAGAGGCAGTAATTGGTGAACTCCAAATGTCAAGTTTTCAGCATTCAGTAGAAGGCATGCAGATCTAATCTGTCTCTACAGCCTATTTTCTGCTTTATACTGGGTCCACTATACCATGAAAAATGGTAGATCAGTTTTTGTACTCATGTCAGGCTTACATTGTAAGAATGGCTGAATCAATGGCACAACAGTGGTCAGTAATGAGGATCTAAGCATAAGGTCTAAAGACAGGTCAAACAGGTACTTCCATGACAGTTTCCTAGTCTCCAACTAGTCTCAGCTCTGACATCTCTTGAGCCAAGGTGGTATCTTTGTGCCATTGAAATTTAAACCTAAATTTCACAGATTTACATGCATTTTGTCTACCTACTTTTGAGCTTTTTTTTAATATCTCCATTAAATGGAAACATAAATGTTTCTTGGCATTCTGCATGCACAGTGGGAACTATGAATCATGCGGTTTGAAGAACAACAAATAGAAACTCACAAGAAGCAAGTCTTTGCCCAGCTCATCAATATCTGGTACAAATTTTTCTACAGGTTGTGCTGGTCTGGAAGTGAAAGCATTTCTTGGAAGGGCAACATCATTAGGCCAGTCCTCTTCTTCAGGAAGTCCAATTACACTGTGAAAGGAAAAACATAATGTTAGGTCTGAACATTTATGCAGTCTCCCCTTTATATTGATTATACTGAGTGGCAGTTTACTTTATAAGTCTTTTTGTTTAAATGAGATTAATTGTACTGTAGTACAATGATCTCTATGAATAGAGGCGGATGACTGTAGGTCCTCAGTGTGCTTGGTGGAAATAATTTTGTGGACAGCACTATTTTCTGTCCTAGATCTCAATTTTCTGAGCCTTTATGTTGAAAAAGGGCTGAGTGCTTTGGAAAAAAGTTGCTCAGCTCTTGACTGGATAGTGCAACATATGTCGCCCCAGGATGATTAAAAGCAGTAAGTTTCAAAGGGGAATTGCATGCAAGGATCTTTATTCACAAGAATAGGGACTGAGAGAAGAGTGTGGGTCAAGATGAGGGTAAGGCAATAAAAGGGATGTTTCATAATGCTTCAAAGCTATGTGCAGTAATTGTTGCCCAAATTTAAACAATTTATTTGCTTCACAATATGTGTTTTAAAGTCTCAATTCAGAAATGGCATAGAACTTGAGTGTCTTTGTGTTTTTACTTTCAATTGTATTTTAGTTTTTCTTTACACTTTAACAGAATATTTTAATTTCTTTTTATAATTTATTTATTTATTCTTTAAAATCTAGAAGATATTTATACTTATTAAATAATTATGCTAAGTTTTAAAACCCAAATAAATGAAATAATAGTAGGTAAACCTCTAATGATGGATCATGTCTCATACATTTTGTGTTTTATTCTGATGCTAATATTTGTAGTGTTGAAACGCCAGTTTCTGATGGAAATTCTGGAAAAGACCATACATTACTTGTCAGGTTTCAAGGAAAATCAATTTTTACAGCCTGTAAAATCAAGATTTTTAATGGAAACACTGGCAGGGTAAATGAAGAAAGAACATGAAAAAACGTCACTGAATACTTGGGTCTGCACTAAGCCCAATGCCACTAGGGAGCAGTATTGACCTTTTTTCTTAATGAGACTGGTCGTAAGACTGGGTGAGGCCATGGGCCACTTTGATGTAAATCATAGGTTACCTCAGTGAACTTAGTGGAATTACTCCACACCTACCTACATGGAATTTAGATTGTAATTTCGCTCACCTAAAATATCTTAGAAAATTAATCTGTCCTCAAAGCAACAGCATGGCTAGAAGGGCAAAGCAATTAAAATCTCAGGACAATTTAATTTTACTACATCTGAAGATATCACAGCTCTTGGGAAATGGTAAGTTAAATCTGTGAGAAAAACAGAATTTGTTATCACCACAGGTACGGTGGGGGTATGGGGCAACTCCCTTGGCCATGGTGGTTAAAGCCATGTCATTAGCTGCTTGAGGATCTGGACCCCTATTAAATAGAATACAAATAGCACCGTATGAACATGGGGGAATGAAGTATTTTAAATAACAGTGAAGTTTAACCTCCCATTCAAATGTGTTTGGTTAGTCCCAGGTTTTTTACTGTATGCGTGAGAGAGCATGAACAGGGCAGAATAAGCACAGGCACAGGCAAAGCTAACAAAATGAGAAAGGAGGCAGCCTGTCAGACAGGTAGGGTGGACAAGACCAAGAGTGGAAAGGAGAGATATTTTTAGTTACACACTCATGTAGTACTCAAAACTCTTAATAATGAATGTCTGAGTAGATGCCCTCACTCTGGCCTGGTAGCACTACCTTTTCAGTGACTAAGTTGGAGAGTATCTTAGATGAGTTTCACCTCCTGTCAAAGGTTCAGGCCTGGTCTTGAGAAACGCTGAGTACTTTCCACTCCCATTGATCACAATGGGAGACAAGTCTGCTCAAACCATTGCAGCGTTTAGCCTGAAATATGTTGAGGATATCCCACACGCTGATGGTGTCCTGGAAAAGCAGGAAATTGTTTTGGGCCACCTCCGAGGGATTTACCCTCAAATGTGGTGGAATTTTACCTGATGCAAATCAGAATGCACATGTAAAGCAAAGGTAGACCACAGCCCCATTATCTGAAAGAATGCATTGGTCCAGATTGCATGAAAATCCCAAAACTACTTTCTGTCCAAATTAGTCTGGAGGATGAGTCACTACTGTAGAAAGAAACAATCCTCCTACAAGAAGAGCTATGCCTAACTGTAGGGGGGTCTCCAGCTGTGGAAACACAAAATAAACACTATTTAGCATAACCCCCCCAGAACCCAAGAAAGAAACTTTTGAACTATTTAAGGAGAACTGCACAAATAAAGCAAAACCAAACTTTCTCTTAAAGTAGATGTGTGAAAAATTAGCATGGCATTTTCTCTTTTTGATGAATTCTTTTCTGCACAGGTAATCTCAGCCCCTAGGGATGGAAAGACCCCCGTCGGAGGCTGCCACTAGCAGCTATGCATTTAATCCTAGCCAAGTTAATTTTGATTTTTCCCCTTAAATGTCATAAATGAATCAAGATCCTTAAAAAAATCACAGCTGTGTCTTTTTTAACTATAAAATGTTGTATGTATCAAAACTGTCTTCATTTAATAAAGGAGAATGTTGTAGCACTAACAGAGTAGCTTTGGCAGAAGAAGAAAAAGTAAACTTTAAGGACTGATTTTTCTGGATTGGGCAGGAAGAGCTGTTCAGCGCATGACAAATTAACCACGCAAGTGAGTCACATACACTGGTATGGTATGCAGGAAAGGGAAGTCAACTGTGTGAAATCAAGACCTGCAATTTAGGAACCTCGTATTAAATGATGAAAATGCTTAGAAACAGATCTGTTATGATTTGAGAACTAGAAAAATGGTTAAACAGATAAATTAATTATTTGTTCTGTTTAAGCTTTTGTCCCTAGAAATTTTACTATCTTCTCTTTGGAATATCTCCAAGAGAATAATATTTCAGCCTTCTCACTCTCTCTTTGCTTATGTATTTCTTATTTCATCCAAATCCCTGGATCCCTGCAGCCCCTCCATATGAAAAGGGAAGACAGAGGTACAGAGGCAAATGGGCATTCATTCTCTGGAGTGGGACCAGCCCTGTGTGGCTTTGATTTCCTAACTACATGATATGTACATCAGGTCTTAAATTTACACAGTTCTTATAAATTCAGAAACATTCCTTGCTCTGGAGAGCTTTTAAAAGAAAAAGTGATATAATCCTACTTAATTATCATATTGGTAATATCTGTAACTTAATTTTTTGGTTTTTTTAAGTAAGAACATATTCTGGGAGAGAATTATTCTACCTCAGTCAGTTTGGAGCCTCCCCACCTCCTCAATGTATTTGATGTATTTGAAGAAAAACACAAACTCCTAAAACTGTAAAATGGTTCTGAAATAAAGCCAATTAGTTCATCTCCAACACAGCACATGTTAAAATGCTGATATTCCTTCTGTTCTCACAGTTACACTCTCAACGAAAATATGGACTGTTAATAATTTTAACAGGCTATGCAGTATATTTTAAAAGCTAAAATATTTTCTTATGTACAGAAGTCTTTTCTGCAAAGAAGCTGTTGGTAATAATCTTAGAGATTTCAGTTTAATAAGAATTTTAAAGTATTCAAATGTTCCTTTCTGAAATACACACAGAAATTACCAGAAAATAAAACTTCTGCATTTGTTTATGAAAACAGAATCTCTTGGATGTAACTGTTTAGCAATATGCATGAATGGTATATGCACAATATGTTTAAGAGATTTAAAAAGCCCAGAACAGAAATCCCTCATAACTTCCTGATGATGGCTGTTAGTTCTGCAGAGCTATATTCCATGTTGCTTCCTCCTCCCACTCTGACACAGAATACACGGAAATATCATGTTGCATACGGTAGCAATAGGAAATATGTTCTAGGAATACTTTGTTCTAGTCACATTATTGCATAAAAACATGGCAAAGAAACCTCAGTGTTTCAATGTTAAACAGATATTGACATAATGCAACTAGTTATTACTTACTCAAAGATTTTTCCAAGCTGATCAACATCGGAGTTTCCACGGAAGAGTGGTCTGAAAGAATAAAGAAATATTTTGAAGATGTGAGTTGCTTTAATTAATGTGAATTTATATTTGTCATTGACAGCTGCCAACGTAGGGTGAAAATGTGTTATTTTTTTTGAGACCTCACTTCTTCTGCCTTTATGTTTCATCCAGTCTGTGAGTGTACCTTTCCAGTTTCTACTAAAAATGATTAAAAAGGGGACAGATGAGACATTTTGAATATGCTACTTTTGAAAATTTAATTGCATCCTTTAACATTAATAACTGTCTCTCTCCCAACTAATACTATCCTATAAATTGTATCATTAACAAAATAGTTTTCACTGTAAAGATCATACTTAAATAGCTGTTTAGAGATACAAAAAAAGAGTGAATGTCATGCAATTAATTAAAAATCAAATTTCTTGTATATTGTATATTGGAAATGTGCTCCTAAGCTTAAGGGGCCAAATAAATGACAATGGATTTATGAAGGTCTGTAAGGAATGGGGTGTGAAACGGTACAGAATTTACCTTGAAGGAGAGGAATACTTCTGCTGCATAAATAAAGATATGTTCAGGAAAGAAACAAATTAATAGGCTGAATGTCCAAAGGTTTTCAGAAAAAACAGCAACTAAAAATACTTTCAGAAAGTGGTACAGACTTTTTCTTTTCAAAGTGCAATTTAAAATATTTTCACTCATCATTTATAAAATACTGTCACCCCACAGTGCCTAAGTAAAATATGAAATTCAGATTTGTATTGGCTGTATGGCTGTATTGACATCTTTGTGTTGAATTCAGTAAGGTGTGATCAACAGTGGAATTTTATGTTTAAACTTCCAAGACATTCCAACAGGTCACCGACGGATGATTAAGGATCCAGCAAAGAATGCGAGCATCTGTGAAGATCAGGCCCCAGACGTTGTATACCATTTTGGTTCAACAAATGATAGATTACTGCAAGAAATGCAGTTCAGACACACTGTAAACTGAGATACGAACTTGGGTCAGCTGGTAGCCAGGCTGCCCCTCTCCTCTGCAGCACAGCTCTCGGAGTACAGTGCATGCTGTAAACTTATGGTTAGAGTTTCCAAAATTGTTCAACTGAGACCTGGTGACTTGACAAACACTGCATATTTCCATGTTTTCACTGAAGCTTTTGGTTATGGAGAAATGCCAGTTCTCCTGCCTCTCTCTGCATACTCCTTTTCTTCCATCTGATAAATGTCCTTAACAGCAGTGATAGCCAAAGACATCATTTCATTGTTTCACTCCCATCTACAGTGGGAGAACAAAGAGTACTCAGCTATAGTCATTCCACTCCCACCTGGAGGATCTGGATCTCCTTTTGCTAGCCATGAGTTCATTCTGAAAAATGGCACTTTACATCTTGACACTCACATAGACAATAGAGCTCCATGTAACTGCCTATTTTGCGCGTCCACACCAAATACAGTAAGTAGACCCAGAGCACTGTGACATTTCTCAGTTAGACATAATAATGTCTGCAGAAACCTCTGCCACCAAGACAAAGAGCAGAGCAATAACTGCAAGAAATGTTGACCATCTTTGATGAACTAAACGAGCATTTTGTCTCCTTTATGTTTGCTGCCATTCAGGTCACGTCATATCAACTTAAACTGTAAAACTGCTTTGTGCAGGGATGTTGAGAGAACAATTTCATCAAGTCTGATTTGAAACAATATGACATCAGATTGAAACTGATGGGGTAAAATGTGGTAGGCTGTTACCTGTCTATAAAGAGCTTTATTTATTTTGACTCTGAATAACTAATAAATAATGGTATGTGCTGCTTCCCAGATATACATAATATTTACTAACTGCAGCCTCTTTAACAAGACCATTTCAACTCATAGAAGTTTCTGTATTTTTTTTAAGCTTTAAGGTATCCAGCAATACTGGCTTCTACAAAAACACAAAGCTTAACTTCACTCAGACAGGAGCATCTAGTTCTGCTGTAAGTGTTGAGCCTGATTTTCAAAGTGGTGAGTAGCTACCATCCTATTATTGTTTGTGGCAGCTCTCCACTCTTCCACCACTCCATCTCTTCCAAAGTCAGACAATATGACAACCTTAGACATTTTTTTGAATGACTGCTTAAAATCATTAACATACGGTTACTTTGTGTATCTAATTTTGGCTCCAGCATTAGAATACTGGTGCCCTTTAAACTAATCAAATCTACACAATCAAATAATCCTATCCATGCAAATGGAAAGCATGCTTTAAAATGTATGCTGAACCTTGCGTTAATGTGAAAGCTTGGCAAAGTCAGCCTTGTTTGCAAATCACCTTAGGCAGTGTCATGCCAAAACAAGTATGATTCTTGGGATTTTTAAGGGAGGTTTTTCCCATCGCTGCTGCTGTCTCAGATTCACTAAGGGCTGAAGCAAGAATTTAAATTCTTTTGAATATATAATTATACAACACAAGGTGACCTTCCAACATACTTTGATATTTCATCATAATGGAGTGTTATTAATTCATCTTTCAGCCTCCTATCCATCCCACCATCATGACTACAACAGAATGCCAACTCCAGGCTAGGCACCACTAATGTAATGAATTTTGCCTCATGAATTTTGGCTGGAGGTTCAATTGGAATATTGGACGGATGATTGGGGAAGTAGATCCACTTAATCAGCAGCTGTATGAAGATCTTGTCTCACATTTTGGCACTAGTTACTCTTTAGAAATTACTTGCCAGCACTGCCAGTCCAGTATACAGGCAGAATACTTTCACCTTCCACCAAACTTTCTATTCTTAAAGGTGGACATCAGCTCTCCCAGTAGCACTGAACTGGGAGCACGCTCAGCAGCCACAGAAATGTAAAAATTCACCTTTGTTCTTGGTATCTTTCACTTGACTCACTCACCCACTCACTCCCTGAGGTTTATTTATGCAAGCTGAATCCAGAAGTCCTTACTTGGGGATATGTTCTCTCTGTGATGATAATCTGTGTAAGACTGGTTAAACTCTGAGAGTCTTATTTTGTAGAATTCCTTATTTTTTCGTTGGGAAAGGCATGGAGCTGGATTTATCTCCTGTGGCAGAAGACGTGAGTCTGTCCTCTGACTTCAAAGAACTCCTAAAATCTGTGTGTATGTGTGTCTCATGAAAGAGGGATATTCCAATGGCGGAAAGAGCTATCCATGGGGATACACTTGCCTTTTGTGTGGTTTCTTGATCTTCTCAAACTTCCCTGACTTTGCTTGCTACAAAATCCATGCTCTGAGGGCTCCAACATCATTGCTGTTACAAAACACACACTTGAATAGGGAAGAAGACTTATATTGCACATCAGACAGTTAATTTCCCTATTTGCTCAAGAAGTCTCAGATGTTGTTGTGTCCCCATAATTTCCTATTTTTGTTGGTTGTTGCTTCTTTGATTTTTTTGAATAGATTGTTTGACCACTCCTTCTCTAGGCCTTGGAGCTAGACTGTTATCTACTGCCTCTGGAATGGTGCCCACTGAATGGTCCCCCAATACAAGAGAGATATGGGCATACTGGAGAGAGACCAGCAAAGGGCCATGACAGTGACTAAGAGACTGGAGCATCTGACATGAGGAAAGTCTGAGGCAGCTGTGACTGTTTAGCCTAGAAAAGAGAAGGCTCAGGGCTGATGTTCTTAATATATATATAAATACTGGAAGGGAGGGTGCAAAGAAGACAGAGACAGGTTTTTTTCAGTGGTGCCCAGTGACAGGACAAAAGGCAATGAGCACAAGCAGAAGCACAGGAGGTTCCCTGGAAAGCCTTTTTTACTGTGAGGATGACTGAGCACTGGCATAGTTTGCCCAAAGAGGTTGGAGATACTCAAAATCCATCTAGACATGGTCCTGGGCAGCCGGTTCTAGGTGGCCCTGCTTGAGCAGGGGGGTTGGACCAGGTGATCTCCAGAGACCCCTTCCAACCCCATCCATTCTTTGATTCTGCGATAATACAGGTCACAACATATGGTTGCAATGTAAAACCTCACAAATCCTGAAAAAGTTACCAGCTTATAGTTTAGAAGGGCTTGCAGCACTAATCTTCTGGCCGAAAGGCCCTCATGCTTAAATGTATCTGAACAAATTAGATTTCACCTAATTTGGCTCTCTTCTCTTGACCAAAAGAATATACTCAGCTAATGTTATTGTTTCATGCTGAGTTTAACCTTCACCGAATAGTCTATCTATCTGAAGTGGATCTGAAGTCTGAAGGTTGAGCACTTTATTTTATAGACACTGTGTTTCATGTCTGTGCTACTCAGTAAAAACTGAGATATAAACATTTCCTAAGCAAGTCTCCATGAACAAATTTTTCCTGATGCGACTCCACGGACATGCCAAAGCAATTCTAGAAGTATTGTATACAGTGACAATGCAATGACATCCAAGAGATAAATGAGGTTTGACTGTACACTGGCCACATTACTTCTAGACTTTACCTTCAAACTTTGGTCTACAAAGCAAAGAAGGTCTGTAATTTTTCATAAGAAAAATTAGAATTTTCACAAAGCTTGGAATTAAAGATATTGATAAGCACTGCTCTAGCCTATATTGCAGTGCAGACACGAGGAAAAAATAGTCTAATAAAACCACATGCATTGAGGCACAGGAAAAGATTTCTGCAGGTTTCTTGATAGTGGCTGACATTTTGAACCAGTTAGTGACATTCTGATTGGAAACTATTTTTCAGTTTCTGACATTGAGTTACTAAACTACAGTTAAAATATGTGGAAAAAAGGACATGAAGAAAAACAGTATTGAAGAGGGAAAAAAAGTCAAGAAATGCTATTTCTAACCAAAACATATTACAGAGCTATCATGACAATTCTAGAGTTGCCAATACAATTGCTTCCAAGGCTCGACAAGCCTTGTATCTTTCCAGTGATGTAAGAAATAACTTCCAAAATGACTATCTGGATTCTTTCTGCTAGTCCATTTGCTTAGTGTGGTGACAACAGGAGTTGGGAATCATATCCCCTTCCTTGTTACCACAGAAAAACAGTAAGAATAACCTCTTGATCACTGACTTGAATATATACAATATTCTCAGTGAAAAGTCTGTATAGTGGCAAACAACATGTACTCAGTGAAGTCACACAAGAACTCCCTAAAATGAAAAGAGCATCATGGGTGGGAAAGGTACAACTTGCTTTTTGGGCAAGTAGGGCTTAGGCAGTCTGGTTGAAGAGATGGCAAGGAGCAGTGTTGGGAAGAAAAGCAGCGATTTCAGAGCAGGTAGCTGCTGCTTTGAAGGCATTAGACAAGATGGGGGAGGTGTTGAAATGTCAATGATAATTTGACATAGTGGAAAGAAAAATGTAAAGGGAAAGAATATAGCAGCAGTTCATGGAAGTGGTAAAAAGAATTTTAGAAGTTGGTAAGGTTGTAGAAGTTAAGTCTAGCAGTTTGTATGTCTGTGTGTGTAAGAGCAACAAGGTGATGGTGAAGAAAGTAAAATAGCTGAAGCCAAGAAATATTTGCCAAGGAATCCTGCATCGGGCCATGGGAAACCTGCCAAACTACATAGTCTGTGACTCAGAGATATATTTAAATGATGTGTTTTTTTTCTTTTCGTATTACAAAATGTGAACAGCTGGCAAATAATTTTGTCAGATTCTTAGTTATTTGTTATGAAGAAAATATTTTCATTTTTAGAATTAAAAACAAGTAAGACCTAAAACTAGAATTATGAGATGACTAGAAATAACATGATCTGAACTGTGCTCTGGAAACCTTTATTCAGAGGGATTATTTCTGAGCTGAATTCTCACTCTTGTTCCCACCACTGTTTCTCTTTGACAGATCCCCTGGACAACTCTGTACTGCACAGGTATGAAAAGAGAAACTAAGGTAAGATGAAAGGACAATACATGTATCACTGTTTAAAGATGAAGATCTTTGGCCCTTCTGATAGGTAAAATGCATATGGTACACTGTAAAACTTTACTCTGAAAACAGGCCACAGATGACAACATTGCATGCTCTGGACAGTTACCCACTTCCAGTCACAAGTGACTTGCCTCAGCTGTTGTGCAATTCAGAGTTATCATTTTAAACGTAATATTTTTTGTACTTCTGCTCCTTTCCCTTTAATAATGTATTTGTGTGGGTGGGTGCCAGACACAGCATAGGAAGAAGTTACTTCATGTAGAGCTATTATACTTGATTACAAATGGCTCAAAACTTTCAAGAAACCTCTCTTCTCCTACATATAAGAAGAAAGATGACATAGATAAACATTACGACTGAGGAAATACTCTTCAGCTAAAATCTGACAGAAAACAGATCAGCCATCTTTTTTTAATTTTAGTCTTTAACAGCCAAATTTTTTTACTCTAAATCTATAATTCTTGAAGTAGGAGAGTACCACAATCGTGAATAACATCTCTAAGTTCATTGGGGCTATGTCGGTATTAAACTATTATTCGATCAAATGCATCAAAATAATTGCAATAATTATAATTTTCTCTGGAGTTTCTCATGTCACCTGGTAGATGGAAGCAGATAAAGGAAAACAGGTAGTTTCTGAAAAACTACTGCAAACTTCCAGTGCTGTAGGTTGTTGAATTTGCTCACCATTCCTATTTAAAATGAAGTAAATGAATTCTAAGACTAAAGATAATATTCTGACCCTTAAAGGCACATACAGTCTATTTCCTAAGAAACATACGGGATTTCTGCCTGAATGGAGAAAGCAAGGTGCTTTCTGAGCTGTCTGTAGACACAAGCCAACAAGGAAAAGACCCAGCTGGGACAGCAAGCTTCTAGGACACTGTCCATGTACAGGTCCAAAGCTGCTAGAAATGTGGCTAGCAGCTGCAAGCCATTGGTGTACAAGAGGAGGTAAAATAGAAAAGAATATTACTAGTGAGAGAGAACACATGAAAAATTAAAAAACACATTAAAATATTAGACATAATTTTGGCAATCCACTTTGGATTGCTCACCAGACGAATGTTTCCTGATGTGGGTTTTCAGCATGAAAAGTTTGCACTGCTTTGCTGCAAATGATTGTATGACATGGAGATGCTGGACTTTCTGAGGGTTTTCAATATGCAGGTTGGCAGCCCGGGAAAAGCCAGAGTTGTAAACTGGACTAGTCACAAGAAATTTGCAGATTCATATGCATGTTCTCTTTGCATGCATAACTGAAAGGGAAACATTAGTAAAAGAGAAACCAAACAGAGGCACTGTTTATAGCTTTACGACCAAAGCAAGGCCAGCCTACTGTGTAGATTCAGTAGCTGATTAAAAATACAGCAAAAAGCAAAAGAAAGAGCATAAATGAGAGGAAATACAAGCATATGCAAAGCTCCCCTAGGAACTGGGCAAAGGAAGGTCTTCTTCTGTGTGCTTAACATTTGCTTGACACCTTTCATGCAAATATTATGTTTCAAGGTCCCAGGTGGCCTTGGAGCAGAGTGATGGGCCTCGTCCCCCACCACTGACATAAAAGGGAGCTTTACTACAAACATCAGTGACCCCAGGATCAAGCCAAGTGATATCTGGTTTCACAACCTCTTATAAGAAAAAAAAAAGGTACTTCAACAGAAGGATACACATGTATATATAGAACCCAAAAAGTAAGGTAAATCCAGATATTATCTTTGAACAGAATATGCTCTAACATGGGCAGACCTCATCTGTTTGTGGGCAGAACTGCTTCAGCATTCATCGTTTAACACTACTTTTTGAAACGGAAGAGCCTTGACAGGTTGAACGTCCTTCACTTACACCCTCAGCACGCACGTCAGTTTTCTTATCTGTGGACGTTTGCTTCTCCAGAAGATTTGTAGGTTTATTTCACCAAGGCTTTAAGAGTCATTATCTCAGCCTAGGGAGCATGATATAACAGTGGCATTTTGAAAACTGTCCCAACATTTGAAGCAAGTTCTGGAAATACATACACAAACTGACCTTGGAAAAAGGGAAAGGAAAAATATGTATGGTCTCTGCTTGGAGTGGAAAAAGAAGCATTCCTGTTGTTTGCACTGACAGTTCTACCAGCAATGTGATTTAACTGTTTGTCTGTTAAACACCCACCTCATCACTGCACACAGTTAAGTTACATCTATCTTGTCAGTCAGCAGTTTGAAGTTTAATTATATCACTAAACTGCAGGCTTCTGCATTTTTATAGCAGAAAGAACTGCTGGTACGACAAATACAATATGGTCGTGCTCTTCCCATGATCATTTATTTAGTTTTCTGTATTTTCTTCTCTTTCATGAATCTATTTCATACCCCCTTTCTAAACTTGCACTCTCTAAAACTGCCATGCTGCGTTGATCTTCTTGTACAACTCAGTTTTAGGGTTTGAAGGCAGTAATTGAGCTGTGGATTAGATAAAGGTTGTCCTATGCGGATGGATAGGAGCCAAGAGGGCTCCTTCCTCTCCAGTTCACTCACATAAGCAATGGTGCAAATCAGTGCGCAGGATGCTGTGTGCAGGCAGCGCGTGTGTGCATGCAGAGCTCAGGAAAATCCTCACTTCCAGGTATTTGTGCCTGTGAACAAATTTGCCCATATTTTCCTTGAAAAGACCTAAATAATCCTTCCAGAGCATGCCAGAGCTGTTTTTCACCACTCCTTTAATTTAGCTCATAATTTACTCACTTAAAAATCTAGTAGACAGCACTCCAAAAGACAGCACTGACACTTTTTAGTCAGATTTTGAAGGTGCTTTTTAATGTTGTATTTTAAAGAAGTGGTTTTAAAACATTTATATCACAGCAGAGGGCCTAACTTCAAGGTAAGGAATAGGAGTTTAAGTCTGTTCCTAGTCTTTATCAATTACGCAAATGAAATGAAAGCAAGCTTCTACATGAAATATCTACTCCTTTATCCTGTATGAAATTTCATTGTGAAAATATATTCAAATCACAATTTTCAGACAGACACAATTAATATTTTATAATTCTGCAAGTTTTCTTGCAATGCCAAGATGACTCTTGAGAAAGCTCATCAGTTGACATTTAGCATATTTACTGATCTAAAAAAACCTTTTAAAATGGACTTTGCTCTGAGAGTGCCTCTAATGCTGGAACTAGTTTTAATCAAGGGGATATGTAATGGGTTTTCATGCTGAAGACCTCTAATTAAAATCCAAGTCATGTTCCACAAACTGAATATATTCTCAATCAGATTGCTTTCCCAGGAAAGCTTTAAACTAAAAGACTTTGTACCATTAGGTTGATTCCTCTTGGAATAAACTCTTTTTAACCAAATGATAACAGTGTTGTCATTCTTGTATCAGCTGAAAGTCTATGCACACATAACGTGCATAGGAAACTAACTCTTACCTACCCCTGATTCTTCTATAACAAAGGAGAAGCAAGTTAATGCAAAAGAAACAGACACATTGCACATACTGGTTCACTCCGTCTGCCCAAAGATACTTAGCAAATTAGCATCCAAGTATGTGTTCCCAGGTTTTCACAGAATCACAGAATCACTAAGGTT
>NW_010535414.1:0-28317 GCF_000687285.1 Phaethon lepturus
ATATATATATAATATATGTGATATATTTAACTAATGACCATGTTATTTTATCAGATTAAGTTTTCTCATTGTGCTGGTTTTTGCTGGGTTGGAGTTAATTTTATGCATAGTAGCTCGTATGACACTATGTTTTCAATTTGGGGTGAAAACAGGATCGATAATATAGATATGTTTTAGTTGTTGCTGAGCAGTGCTTACAGAAAGTCAAGGCCTTTTCTGCTCCTCATACTGCCTCACCAGCAAGTAGGCTGGGGGTGCACAAGAGGTTGGGAGGGGACACAACTAGGACAGCTGTCCCAAACTGGCCAAAGAGATATTACATACCATATGACATCAGGCTCAGCGGTAAAAGCTGGGATGAAGAAGAAGGAAGTGGGGAAGTTTGGCATTTTGGCATTTGTTTTGTCATGTAACCATTACGTGTGATGGAGCCCTGCTTTCCTGGAGATGGCTGAACACCTGTCTGCCAATGGGAGGTGGTGAATGAATTCTTTCTTTGACTTTGCTTGAGTGTGCAGCTTTTGCTTTCCCTATTAAACTGTCTTTATCTCAATCCATGACTTTTTTCACTTTTACCCTTCTGATTCTCTCCCCCATCCCACAGAGGGGGAATGAGCGAACAGTTGCGTGGTGCTTAGTTACTGGCTGGGGGTAAACCACAACACCCTGTTTAGATGTAATTTTCACGCACTTGCAAGGAGGGTAGTGCTCTCTGGTAAGGAACTGGTGAGGGAGCTTTTGGGTTTTCCAGTGTTTTGTTTGGGATCTCAAACACTGGATATACTAAATTTATATTACAATTCACAAGCCCAGATTAAAGTTTCATCCCGCCTTTTGAAACAAAGAAACATTAAATCCATTCACAGATTGCAGTAATCAGGCTAGAATTTCTGCAAGATAATAATTCTCTGTTTGAGTGTCTCTCCTATACAGTTGTATAAAATGGAGACTTGCCTCTATTCTAGCTTTTAAAAATGTCCTTAATATGGAGAGTTATCTGACACTGTATTAAAAACATACCAGGAGAAACCAAACAGTTTTCATACCCAGAGGGAAAGTTTTTATTTTCTACTTATGAATAAGAAGCTATTTTATAATTGTCTTCTATCAGTATGGGATTCAAATTGAGTTGATGATTTACTTTTATTTGGTGACATGAAAGAAAGCTTGTAAAAAATAATGGTGGGGTGTTGTTTTCTCTGACCAGATATTTCTTGTTGTTAGAAGCATCACCAGGATATTTGTCAGACAGTTGTGTTAGAATCAATATCTTTAATAGAGAAAATACATGCTGAGGAATAAATTGGACAAAATATTACACTACAATGAATGGAGGCTGACATGTCTGGTCTTAAGTTTTAACTTAACCAGTGTGTCCTTACGCATCCTATCAGAGACTTTGCCCATATGAATACAAAAATATTTTGTTAGAAAAGCACGCTACTTTGCAGTAAACATGTAATGATAGGCCTAGTGTATCTCTTGGTCATTGATGACAAGTCTGTCAAGTTCACTTTCCACAGTGTCAATTCTGATGTAGCTGGGAGCCAAGCTATAAAAGGAGACATCTCTTAATGCAGTAGAACAGTGGGAAACCTTGAGAAGGGCAGAAGCTTGGGAAAGTTCGAGGATTAAATAAAATGTTACCAGCCCTTATGTTGTTTTCTAGGAAAAAGAAGGAAAGGGAAAGCTTTCTTTTATGCTTTTCCTGGTTTCAAAGAAATGGTGATCCCTAAATGTATAGAGCCAGAAGGTGCATTAAAGGTAGTATGGTCCCCCAGTCCAGTAATGTAATGCTTATTCTTTCAATGCTTTATGTAACAATACCAAAGGCAAATCCTGCTTGTCTGAAATAACACTGAGGAGAGCAAGCTCTGATATAGGAAGGTTTTGCATGCTCAGGACACAAAGTACTGAGAATTAATATATGTGAAAGAGTGCTTGAGAGATCTGTGAAGAGACAGGAGACCTATGATTCTCTCTGCTGAAGAGTTGAGGGCCTAACTGTTGAGACACATTTGGGTTTTGTTTTGTTTGTCAAACAGTAGTCATGAAGACTTACCTGTTATGAGACTCCAAGATGTCTGGTCTTTTCATGAAGACATTGAAAAGCTGACTTCAAAAAGACTGTCCCCTCAAGAGTTGTACATGAGTTACTGAGCTTCTATGTGACCTATGAAAGTCACATATATTTGATGGAGAATAAGACAACCCGAGCCATTCTAGCTGAGGAAAACAGTGAATGCTTAAGTATGATATGAGAAATGATGGCAGCCTAATGAAGATCATGGTAACAACTTTCCCTTTAGGATGCACATACTGGACACAGAAGAGACACACAACAATACATAAGGGTTTGTGCCTACATTCATTTTTCTGTAACTTCCACTATTTTCTTAGGAACATTTTGCCACTAAGGTATTGTAGGGTAGATATGTGGGAACAATGTTTTATTTAAAGTTGGTACAAATATATTTTATATACGCAGAAAATATCAGCTTTTGTTGAATAATAAAATATTAGCTATAATGAATTTTTTCCTAAGTTTTGATGGGTCAGAACATTTCTGAAATTTCACTGTCTCTCATATTTACTTTTACTCATACGGAATTTCATTGTTATGCTTGCTTGTATGGTTTCCTTTATTTGAAATTAATCTAATTTTGTAGTCATTTGAATGCTGGCACTCCTAGCTACCTAAATGTATTTCCCTGAATATTTAATAATTACGTTGTGGATGACATACTTTATGGATGTAATACTGTACAAACACTCCTATTGATTCCATTTGCAGTGAATCTTGTACTTTGTGAAAATTGTTTGGTGTGCAATGCTCTTCAACCATGTAAAAATCTCCTCACTTTCAGAACTTTTCTCCAGTACTTTCATTATCCAATATGTTTTTCTCCCTTTTTTTTTTTTTTTTGATAATTGATCTTTATGGTATGAGCATTGCATAGTAACAAATGGACATAGGGTAACTGTTCTAAGACTTACTCGCTGTACTATCATCCCTCTTCACATTTATAGTACTTTGTATCTACAAGTAAGGTCACACTGATCCAATTGGTAACATATTTTTTCTCTATCACTGTATGGTTGACATAGCTGGAGACCAAAAAAACCTGTGTGTCAGTGTGGGAGCGGGATTTTCTTTACAGAATGAAGAAAAAGAATCTGCAATCTAGGATACATGAGACAGATAAAAGAACAGGCAAAAGAAAACCTGACTCAGCAGAGGTCTCGGCTCATAGTTTCAAGGAGGTAGTTCTTTTCTACTTTAAGCCACATAACATCTCTCTCCTTGGATTCTTTACCAGACTGTGACCCTCCATTTTTCTTTCCTAGTGTGATATTTCTTCATAATTTCATCTGTACATAGGGTTCCAACTATTTTTATGTAAATGACTGAGAGCCCTCACTTTTTGCTTCTGACCTTTCTCCTCCATTTAATCCACTATCTATCATATCCATTTTAACATGGTTTGTAACGATGTTCCTATTTTCATGCAATTAAACCTCAGGGGGACTGCTGAAAATAGGTCTATTCATATGAATAAGGCAATTGGATTTTAATTTTGAGCTCTTCTTATCTCTGTTTTGAATCTGAGAAGGACAAAGTGCAAGACTGTTCCAATCAATGAGTTGCAAAATTGCTCTGAAGTTCATGCTGCTCTGTACATTTTCTTTCTTCTTAAATATTTAAAGAAAATATGCAAGGCATTATCGTACATAATCATAGAATCATAGAAACATTTAAATTGGAAAAGACCTTTAAGATCATCGAGTCCAACCATTGTTCTAACACTCCTAAGTCCACCACTAAACCATGTCCCTCAGTGCCACACCTACATGTCTTTTGAATACCTGCAGCGATGGTGACTCAGCCACTTCCTTGGGCAGCCTGTTCCAATGATTCATAACACTTTTGGTGAAGGAATCTTTCCTAATATCCAATCTAAAACTCCCCTGGTGTAGCTTGGGGCCTTTTCCTTTTCTCTTATCACTTGTTACTTGTGAGAAGAAAACACCACCAATCTTTGCTACAACCTTCTTTCCTACCCCTATACTTGGCACTGGTGAAGCTGCACCTCAAATATTGTGTTCAGTTTTGGGGCCCTCACTACAAGAAGGATGTTGAGCTGCTGGAGCATGTCCAAAGAAGGGCAACGAAGCTCGTGAATGGTCTGGAGCATAAGTCTTATGAGGAGCTGCTGAGGGAACAGGGCCTGTTCAGTCTGGAGAAGAGGAGGCTGAGGGGAGCCCTTATCACTCTCTGCAACTACCTGAAAGGGGGTTGTGGTGACGTGAGTGTTGGTCTCTTCTCCCAGGCAACTAGCAATAGGGTGAGAGGAAACGGCCTTAAGTTGCACCAGAGGAGGTTTAGACTAGATATTAGGAAAAAATTCTTCACAAAGAGAGTTGTCAAGCATTGGAACAGGCTGCCCAGGGAGGTGGTGAAGTCACCATCACCGGAAGTATTCAAAAAACTTGTGGATGTAACTCTTCAGGACATGGTTTAGGGGGCATGGTGGTGTTGGGTTAACGGTGGGACTTGATGATCTTGAAGGTCCTTTCCAATCTTAGTGATTCTGTGATTCTGTGATTCTGTAGTTGTAGAGACCAATAAGGTCTCCCCTGAGCTTCCTTTTCTCCAGGCTAAACAATCCCAGTTCCCTCAGCCGCTCCTCATAAGACTTGTACTATAGACCCTTCACTAGCTTCATTGCTCTTCTCTAGATATGCTTCAGCAAGTCAATTTCTTTCTTGTAGGGAGGGGCCCAAAATTGAACACAGGATTTGAGGTGCAGCCTCATAGGTGCCGAGTACAGGGACACGATCACTTCCCTACTCCTGCTGACCACACTATTTCTGGTACAGGCCAGGATGCTGTTGGCCTTCTTGGCCACCTTGGAACACTGCTGGCTCATATTCTGTCACTTGTCAACCAACATCCCCAGGTGCTTTTCTACTGGGCAGCTCTCCAGCCTGTTGTTGAACCTCATACAACTAGCCTTGGACGATCAATCCAGCCTGTCCAGATCCCCCTGTAAAGCCTTCCTACTCTCAGATAGTCCGTCTCTCTCGCCCAACTTGGTTTCATCTGCAAACTTACTGTGGGTGTACTCGATCCCCTCATCCAGCTCATTGATAAAGACCTTAAAAAGAACTGGCCCCAATTCTGAGCCCTGGGGGACATCAATTGTGACCAGTCTCCAACTAGATTAAACTCCATTCGCTACAATTCTTTGGGCCCAGCCATCAAGCGAGATTTTTAACCAATGAAAACTACGTCCGTCAAAGCCATGAGTTGCCAGTTTCTCCAGGAGAATGCTGTGGGAAACAGAGTCAAAGGCTGTCCTGGTCTCAGCAGTGATAGAATTAATTTTCTTTATAGAAGCTAGTATAAGGCTGTGATTCGGATTTGGGATGAGAAACTGTTGATAAGATGGTGACGTTTTGAGTTCTTGCTAGGCAGTCAAGGACTGACCGGCTTCTCATGCTGGCCTGGCAGCAAGAAGGCTGGGGGTGCACAGGAAGTTGGGAGGGGACACAGTCAGAACAGGTGACCCAGGCTGGCCAAAGGGGTATTCCATACCATATGACATCACTCTCAGTATATAAAGCTGGGACGAAGAAGAAGGAAGGGGTGGAGGGAGGACATTTGGATTTATGGTATCTGTCTTTCAAGAAACCATTATGTGTAACGGAGCCCCACTTTCCTGGAGATAGCTGAACACCTGCCTGTCCATGGGGAGTAGTGAATGAATTCCTTGTTTTGCTTTGCTTGCTTGTGTGGCTTTTGCTTTCCATATAGAACTGTCTTTATCTCAAACCATGAGTTTCCTCACTTATACTCTTCTGATTCTCTCCCCCGTCCCACTGTGGGGGAGTGAGTGAGCACCTGCATAGTGCTTAGTTGCTGGCTGGGGCTAAACCATGACAGTCCTTATTGGCACCGAACAAGGCAATAGAAGGGTTTGTGATAACAACAGGTTTGATTAGAATGTGCTAGATCAAATTTAATTGGCAGGTCCATCTGCTTGCCCTGGGTTTGCTTTCCTTGCTGTATATCAGATTCTAGGGCTCGTTAGTGGCTGTTTATGGTATTTGCTGATTGCTGTACTGCTGTACTGCTTGTTGTCTGACTCTCCTGTGCCTGGGAATATTTTGATAACAGCAATGGCCTTGCACCTGGGCTGGCAGATGATCAAGGCATTGCTGCTTTTTCTGTGATGCTGTACTGGACAGTTTGGAACTCCTGTATGAACTCGAGTCAAAGGGAGTGTGACCTGTGGATGAACCCATGTGGGAGCAGGACACCCTGAAGCGTCTCTGGCCGTCCATAAGCCTATGCCAGAGCAGGTACATCTTGAAGCATCTGTGGCCATGGTTGTGTCTGTGCCGCAGCAGGTATACCCCTGATGGGATTGTGGCACAAAGATAAGTCCATGCTTGGAGAAGGTACATCTCAAAGCGTCTGTGGCTGTGGATAAATCCATGTTGCAGCAGGTGCACCTTGAAGAATCAGTGGCTGTGCATGAGGTCATGCTGGAGCATTTCCAGTTGTGAGGCCATGGATATGCCCTCAACAGTGCAGATACATTCCTGGAGGGACTGTAACTATGGGTAAGGCCACTCTGGAGCAGTTTTACTTCTGAAGGCACTGTGGCCCATGGAGGAGGCCATTTTGGAGCAGGTGCACCTCAAAGTGACTACAGCTGTGGATAAGTCTATGCCACAGCAGATATACCCCTGTGGAGAGTGTGGCCATAGAATGGACTGCAGTCTGTGGATAGGTTTAAGCTGGAACAGGGGCAAGGGGAGGAGTTCACTGCAATATTAAACCCTATGGTCCAGTCCAAAAGACCCAGTGGTGGAAACTGTAATGGAAATACCTTTAAATTTTTGTAACCCATGATTTGAGTTGTATGTTACAGGAACTACTATAGCAGGAACCACCTGAACCAATGGAGGACAAACCTTACAAGAAACAGTACAAGTGCAGCAGTGACCTGACCTGAGCTGGCTTTGGTGCCCAGTAACTCCATGCAAGACACCACCTCTACTGTCCTGAGTGACCACTGTAACAGATGGAGCCCAAAGTCATGGACTAAATGAACTCAATGGACATTTCATGGACATTTTACAGACATTTTACAGGGGTGGTCCATAGACTAAGGGAATAATATATGTGTATTATACAAAGGATGCGAAGGGGGTGGGAGTTAATGAGGTTGTATTGGATATTATAGTGCCTCAACATGACATAAATGGTATGGAATAGGGGGTGGATAATGTCCTGGTTTCAGCTAGGATAAACAGAATTTCTTCATAGAAGTTAGTGTGAGACTATGTTTCGGATTTGGGATGAAACAATGTTGATAACATACTGATGATTTGAGTTGTTGTTAAGTAGTCCAGAACTGTCTGGCTTCTCATGCTGGCCTGGCAGCAAGAAGGCTGGGGGTACATAGGAAGCTGCAAGGGGACACAGCCCCGACAGCTGACCTAGTCTGGCCAAAAAGATATTCCATACTGTGTGATGTTGTGCTCAGTATATAAAGCTGAGGGAAGAAGAAGGAAGGGGTGGAGAGTGGACATTTGCAGTGATGGTGTCTCGGTTCCCAAGAAACCATTATGCATGATGGAGCCCTGCTTTCCTGGAGATGGCTGAATACCTGCCTGCCAATGGGAAGTAGTGAATGAATTCCTTGTTTTGCTTTGCTTGTGCACGTGGCTTTGTTTTGCTTGGCTTGAGTGTGCAGCTTTGGCTTTACCTATTAAACTGTCTTTATGTCAACCCATCAATTTTCTCACTTTTTTTACTCTTCTGATTTCCTCCCCTGGCACACTGTGGGGGAGTGAGTGAGTAGCTGCATGTTACCTATTTGCTGACTGGGGTTAAACCATGACAAAGATTTTACTAAAATCCAGGTAAAAAACATCCACAGCCTTTCCTTCATTCACTAAGCAGGTCACCTAGTCATTAAAAGAGACCAGGTCAGTTAAGCAGGACCTGCCTTTCATAAACCCATGCTGACTGGACCTGATCACCTGCTTATCCTGTATGTTCTGCCTGATGGCACTCGAGATGACCTGCTCCATAACCTTCCCTAACTCTGACATCAGACTGACAAGCCTGTAGTTCCGAAGATCCTCCTTCACCCCCTTCTTGTAGTTGGGCATCATTTGCTAACCTTCATCAGTGGTGACCTCCCCAGTTAGCCAGGACTGATCACAAATGATTGAAAGTGACTTGCTGAGCAATTCCACCAGCTCCTTCAGTACTCCTGAGTGGATTCCATCCAGCCTCATAGAAGTGTGTGTGTCTAAGTGGTGTATCAGGGCGCTAACCATTTCCCCTTGGATTATGGGGGCTTCATTGTGCTCCCCATCCCTTTTTTCTAGCTCAGGGGGCTAGGTACCCCAGGAACAACAGGTTTTACTATTAAGGACTAAGGCAAAGAAGTTATTAAGTACCTCAGACTTTTCCTCATCCTTTGTCACTATGTTTCCCCCCACATCCAAAAAAGGAAGGAGATTCTTCTTAACCCTCTTTTTGTTGCTAATGTATTTATAGAAACCTTTCTTATTGTCTTTTACGGCAGTAGCCAGATTTACTTCTAGTTGGGCTTTGGCCCTTCTAATTTTCTCTCTGCATAATTTCATGACATCATTGTAGTCCTCCTGAGTTGCCTGCCCCTTCTTCCAAAGGTCATAAACTCTCCTTTTTTTCCAGAGTTCCAGCCAAAATTCTCTTTTCAGAAAGGTCAGTCTTCTTCCCCACTAGCTCATCTTTCAGCACATGGGGACAGCCTGCTCCTCTGCCCTTAAGACTGCCTTCTTGAAGAATGTCCAGCCTTCCTGGACTCCTTTGCCCTTCAGGACTGCCTCCCAAAGCACTCTGTCAACCAGGTCCCTAAACAGGCCAAGGTCTGCCCTCCAGAAGTCCAAGGTAGCATTTTTCCTAACCCTCTCTTTTATGGCTCTGAGAATCAAAAAGTATCATTTCATGACCTCTATGCCCAAGATGGTGTCCAGCCATCACATCACCCAAGACTTCTCTGTTCTCAAACAACAGGTCCAGTGGGACACCTTTTCTAGTTGGCTTATTCACCAGCTGTGTCAGGAAGTTCACTTTCACACATTCCAGGAGCCTCCTAAACTGTTTCCTTTCCTCTGCATTAATAAATTGCAAAGGATCTTGTAATGATTTAGTACAGACTTTTGCTACTGCACAAAACCAGGGCATATAATCTTTCAAAGAGGTTCTTTGTATTTTCCTTTATTTTTTTTTAGCCCCAATTTCTCACAGAGATATTTTCAGAGTCTCATTTCTCTGACTAACATTAATTCTAATATGTTATCTAAATGTATTCACAGTGATCTTTTATATATTAATTTTGTGTCTATATTGTTCCATAGCCCAATCTTATTCCCAGTGTTAACATTTGAGTCAACATCCTAGTACAAGCTGCCCAAGGGTCTTTAGAAGTACAATCTTAACAGCAGGACATGCTTTATGTGAGTTAAATGCACAGAAGTCTAGCACTCATCCTCATCTAAGCATCAAATCATTAAAGAAGTCCAGGGAAGTGGCAGGACCACACACACATATTCCTCAGCAGTAAATGGATGGCAGTCAGCAGTTGTATCTACACATCTAAATGTGGTTAATGATTCTGGTCCCTCAGGGCAAGTAGCACAGAGGGATTTTTAGCAGTTACCTTGACAGCAGGCTACCATACCCACACTATCTAGTAGTTATAAAGTACTCCTGCTAATTAAATGTGGTGGCCCTGTTGGCCTTGGATGATGGCTTAGCTATTTTTTGGGGGATTGCTTTTCTTGCAGTTCAAGCAAGGAATGTCTGGAATATTGTGAAGGCTGTGTCGCAATTCATTAGGGTGGTTAATTTTAAACCATAAGATTGAAGATATATGCCACTTCACAGACAGTGTCGCATAAGGGCGTGCAATGATGTTCAAAGCCTGCTGAGATAATGTTAAAAGACTGCACTGAGCATAGTGTATATGAGATACACTGAAAGCTGGAAGCAGTCATTGCACTGCGTTGCCACTGGAACTACACCTGAGTTTTATTCTAAAACAGCCTACATGTTTGCTCCAAAAGAAGTTCTGGGAGTGAATTAGCACTTCTACAGTGTGATTCATTGGATGACAAGGACTCAGGAGTTATCTGCACTAATTAAAAGCACCCAATCACTAGAGAGTCTACCATATTCTCTCACAGTGTCCTGTCAAAAAGCAAAATTTTTTATTATCAATAAAGGGGACAAATTATAGTTTGTCAGATCAGTGTAAAGAAGTTCACAAAATGAGATCCTAAATCATGGTGAACAGTCCATACCATCAGAGTTTCAATATCTGCTGTTTTCAGATTGAGAATCCAAATGAACCATGATCCACTGACATTTTGAAGCACAGTGGTGCTCTGCATAATTGCAAACATTGCTGAGCTTGGGGAACTATTGTTATATGAAAGATACAATAAAGAAAGAATCTGGAACCCAAACACAAAAAAGAGACTTGATGATCTTAATTGCTGAAAGACTAATGAGTGTACTGATGATACAATGTACTACATTTACAGTGCTGCTTGTTGGAGTGTTTGATCTACCTAGTCTGAAGCAAAATCACACCACTTGGCTCCCCCCTTTTTTCTTAGCCTTTTCATTAATTACTTTTTCAGATGTACTACATTTTAAATTGTTTTTCATATGTAGCAACGACTGGTGTATATGTATACATCTATATCTGTATCTGTATCTGTATCTGCATCTATCTAATCTCAATCACATCTTTGCAAGTTTCTTCTATTTTTCTGGCCATGATTCAATTTCTGAGACATCAATGATAAATCATACAATGTTTTACTGTAATTTTCTGAACTCTTGACTTTTAGACATGTAAAAGTGAAATGTATTAGTTGACTGCGTAGAAAGAACACCTCTGCATTGATTTAATGACAAAAAAGCTAATGATTTTTATATGTTATTAGATTTATTTTGAAAACTCAGACGGAATCCAATCAGAGATGAAATATGAACAGTAAAGTGAGCAGAAGTACAAACAATTAAAAGTTTGTCATAACTCCCTAATAACCCAAACTCCTGAAAATATATTAAATAATAAATTAGAAATGGGACAGTTTGCAAAATAATTTATTTTCATTTATATATCTTATTTTCATCTAAGAAATGACAATTCATTTGTGTTTTCAGAATGGTTTTATGCATGCTCTGACTCACTTTTCTGAAGAAATTTAGAACACAGGTGATTCAGCAATGCTATGTGCTGAAAAAGAGACTACTTATGGATTTAAGTGTAGGCATGTGTCAGAATAAATATTTGTCTAAATTCTATTCTGCCTTGTAGCTGTGGCACAAAAGACAAACTTCTTGTCTGAGAAGAAAAAAGTGGTGGTTTTTGTTTGGTTGGATTGTTGGTTTGTTTTTTGTTTTTTTAGGTTGGTTGGTTTGGTTTCTGCTTTGGTTTTGGGTTTAGGTTTGTTCTTTTTATTTTATCTTGCTGCTTTATAGATTGTCTAGAGGTAGCTTGGAGAGGTGAATTCTAAGCCTGCATCAGGCCAAAATATTAGAATCCACCACTTCTAACTTTTCACAGGTGCCCTGATTTTCTGTCTCCATGGAACTGGTCTGCGTGGATATGATACTTCCTGTGTTTTCTGTGCTTGGCATAAACGCAACCTAACTAACTGATTAATTTGTGCCTACCTTCAGCGGAGCATTTGTGACACCTGTCGGTGTTGTACATGCTTTTTAACAACTCAGTAGTACAGTACATTCTAGATTCTCAGTTAAGGGAATCCTCTTACCCCTCAAGGACTCTTTTACATTTGCATTTAAAAGTTACTGAATAAAATTCGTAAGGAAAATTGTACGAACATACCAGACACAAGTATTTCTCCCTCCCAAGACAGTCTCTCTGGCACTAGACTACAAAATCAGGCTTCATCTGGCTTAGTTTCTCTCCGACCCAATAAATGTTATATTATTTTCTGCATAATGGTATAGCTACAGCAGAGAGTACTTCCTAATGTCTATCTAAATTCACTTCCAAAATTGTTAAAAAAGCCTGTGAATTCCCTCATATCATTACATGCTGATTGCACAGCCGTGTTAGAAGCCTCTACTAAAGATAAACTGGATTGTATATTTTTTTGAGACATGTATATTTGAATAAAAATTAAAGCTTTTCACTGCACATTGTTTTCTGCTAAGGTGTAACTCTCCACAATCAGATAAAAATGCATTCAGAAATATATGGAGAGAAAAACAATGAAGAAAGTTGTGGTAGAAATTGAACCAGCACATTTGGTACTAATACAGTAATTTAATATGTCTCTCCATCAGTAATTTTTATTATTCACTGCTGTTTCTTCAGCTTTTAATAATACCAGAAGCGTAACACATGTTACTCAATGTAGGATTCACCTTCACAATAGAAACAATGCTTCAGCCACTGTGTTTTACTTGCAGAAACAGAGCTACTTGCCTATGGTAGTGATACCTTAGAATCAAAGAGAAAGAAAAAGACTAACCAAGTAGATACCAAACTAGGTACTTGTGGCTGTCAGCAGTGTTGTGTTAAGAGGCAGAGTAATTTGGCAGAAACTAACCCCCCTTGCTTTCCAGTTGATCCTCAGATATCAGAGAGACTGGGGGCAGCTGAGCTTAGGTTCTGAATGATGCCCAAAGTTAGCGTTAGTAGTCCAGTCGCGCCCAACACCTTCGTTGGACTATCACGAGTCCGGATGCACTACTAACATCGCACTGCCTGCTCAGCCGGACACCTCCTGGACTCACACGGCCGCACTCAGAGGTACGGTCGCGTTCAGGGAAAACACACACACGGCTGAGTCAATCAATAGTGCGATTTATTGAAGCAACAGATGCACAAGTTCTTTGGATTGCCGGTGATAAACTCACTGCCTACAAAGCACGTGCAAATGCCAAAAGTATGAGTAACGTTACTTGACTATAAACATGTTAAAAGATGTAAAGTGACTTTACAGAGATTTCTAAGTTTCCCGGGGAGGCACTTGGTATGACCAAGTGTTCAAATCTTACCCAAAGGCGTCCCGATGGAGGGGGAGAGAGGCTCAGCCTGTCGACTGATCCCAGAAGTTAGAATAGTACACGACGATGGTATCTTCCCTAACGTGCAGCTCTTTTCAAACTATTTTGTAGTGTTTTACTTTGCCGGTGGAGCTTGAGTGACTCTAGTCATACATACCTTTATCAGGATTGGTTCAGAATTCTCTCGCTTCGCGTTTAAAGGTACAGACTAGGAAAAATTCAGTGTGCACACTCATTGAGGGGTGGTCGCACCTTGGGAGGGTGGTAACTTTTGAGAGGGGTGTATGTTTTAGTATTATAATGATATTATAATAAGCAAAGTTCACTCCAAGTACAGCATTTCATCAAAGTTGACAGGTTACTGACCCAGGGCATCACACGTGCAGCTTATCAATGTACACACTGTGTACCTTTAAATTCCCTTGTTCACAGAGCGTGGCCGCGACGTCTCCACTCCGCTCCACCCTCCATGCAATTTCTCCCAGAGTCAGCACACCAAGTGCCCCTGATGTTGCCAACATCTAGGGTTGCCTGGGGAATTGCCATGGTACAGACTCATTGTACACTAGTGCTACGGTCCACCCAGTTTCTCTGCTGTTCTTAGAGGATAAATTTCCAAAGTGCCCCTCAGCGATTAGTCCACAGGCAGTTACATTAAAACATAGGAAAGAGCATAGCTGGTGGAAAAGGTTTGACTACAGAATTAGTGGGAGACTTACAGAATAGCCTGATAGACATGGATAGTCGTAATCAGTATGCAGAGCTAAATGCAATTTTTGAGAAGGGAAAAATATACATTATAAAAGCAGATAATTAATAAAGAATTTATGAGCTTGACTGGCATGAGAGTATTAATGAGAACTTGCATTAGTGCAAGTGAGATCAGAATCTGGCAATTACATTGAAAGTTAGTGGAGTCAATGTGCTGTCTAGTTGCAATGAACATCAGCTTTACAGAGGTCGATTAAACTGGTAAGTAGGTTTTCTATTCTGAATTCTGCATGCCGCTGAGATTTATTGTCGTCACTCCTGAACTTCTTTTCATTGCTTCCTATTAGAAATTTGCCAAACTGACTCCTATAAAGGTAGAGACAAATTCAGTTGTCCTTAGCTCATTAAAAAGAATGAATGAAATTGCTATTTCACATTAAACATCACATGAATTGCTATGTCACATTAAACATCCCTGAAGTATAATCTAACTTAAAAAAAAGCAAAGCAACAAAAAACACCAACCAAACAAACAAAAACTTGTATCACCATCTGCTTCATAATGTCAATTTAACTGTGTGTCAGAAAGCCACTTTGCCTTTTGCATCAGAAAGACATGCTTAGAATTTTTATATGTTCTTACATTTTTCTATAGATCCATCCCTCAAATAAAAGCATAGCCTGATAAATATTAGGAGGTTTTTTAGATCACAATTTTACATAAACACTTCTATACATGAGGGCTCACTCTGCCTACATATAATTTTTATGTATTTTTAACATTTTTTAAATTATGTATTTTTAACTACTGTAAATCATACTGAGAAAGCGGTATTATAACTATGAAAATGATTTGTGCATTCTTGGGACTAGAGAATGATTTTTCAGATAATTACACATGACTTCATACTATGGTACCTATTACTCTACTGATTCGGCACACCTGGTCCCATTGGAGACTAAGTCACTTTAAACACCAAAGAGCTTTGGATCTCTAAAACTGTATCTTATTGGAATACCAACTAAAACAGAGTGACTAAAAATCAGATCTACTGTGTAAAAGAGAATAAAATAAACAACTGACCCTGTTATTATTGCAAAGCTGATTCTTTCCTTGAATAATGAGTCTTATCTTTTATTCCTAACTATGGAATAAATGACCTTTGGGATTTTAGTAATCTCACCCTCTTTTCACTGTCTTTGAGATATAGCTGTGGCTTATTTCCTTGATCTTTTTCAGTGTTATCCTCTGCTCCACTCATGCTTCAACTTCTTTGCTCCTGGTATCTTCCTCTCTCTACCTCACCCATGCTGCACTCCAGAAACTTCTTTCAATTTAACATTGTCTTTTATTTCAGTAAAAGGACTGGTGATTTCTGTTGACCTTTTTTTCCTTTCACAAGTTTTCACTAGAGGTGAAAGAAACTTACATTAGGAGACTGTAAAGAAACATTTTTTTCTTTCTACTGCTCAATTATACTGCTTAAATACAAAATAATATCCACTTAAAAGAAACTGTAAGCAAATATGTATCTTTTGATACAATGTGAAAGAGTTATTCATACCTCATATGAATCCATAAGCAGAAAGTAAGTTTAATATATTTGACCTGTTATTGATTGCTAATTGAGATCAGACATGATAGGATAAGCAGGAAGATCTGGAGAAACTGCTTTCAAGGAACCCAAAGTAGTCTTAATTTAGTGGCTCTCATGACTAGCATAACATAGGCTAGGCTAGGCTGGGCTAGGACGGGACAAAGCACAACATGACAAAACAAGACAAAATAAGATTACACTTCCTTTGACTTTTATGACAAGATGCAGTGAACATTAAAATAGTCTAAAAGCAAAGAGAAAAAAAGAATAAGAAACTTAATATTAAAAATAATGGCCATAACACGAAACTGAGGACCAATGAAGAAACATTTCAGGTTGATTGTGTTAATAATATTATAAAAGTAGAATCAGGCAGACCTAGGACCAAGGAGGTATAAACCCTATCGTCAATGTCATCATCCTCCTTCCTCCCAAAGTGGAACTTAGGATGCTGAGGGCTTGCTGTAGGTTCCCTGCCACTTCTTGAAGAAAATTGGAATTGTTGGCCTTAAGACCCAGAGAAGCAGTAGCAGGTTTAGCCTTATGACAGCGAGAAAACATGGTTACTAAAAAGTATAACTGTTACTATTAAGTTCTTCTTTTCTTTCTAGAAGAAATCTTTTTGTTGTTTTGGGGGTTGGTTTTTGTTGATTGGACTAATATAAACTTTTTAATTAAACTGTTAAGTTTTCAATTAGACTAACAATAAATTGTTGGTTTCAAATACATCTGCTCCCTTTTTGCTCTCAAAAAATTTTCAATGTAAAAAATGAGGACACAATTCTTTAAGCAGAGAGTTATTTTCCAGGCTTTTGAGGCTAATTCACCTCACTGTGCATCAAAAATCCTTAAGCACTCTTCTGCTATGTAAAGTTCACTTAAAGTCTTCAAATGATAAATACTGTGAACAGTTTATGAAATGGTTAGAAATAAAACAGGTCTCATTACACCTTTCTTCTTAAATTATCCCACAACATCACAAATTCTAGAACCAATTGTGTGATTCTGAGCAGAAGAATACTGGTCAAACAAATGCATACACTAGAGACAAACAATGATAGTTTAATGCACTATTGAAATATTCCAAGATGAAGCACTTGAAATGCTTAATAGCATACAGCAACTCTAACTGAGGTATCTAGAGTGCAATTGCTTAAATTGGAATTTAGCCAGGATACAGACATAGAATCCCAACCCTCTTGTATTGTTTCATTGTCTTTTTAATTACAAGTGCACAGAACCTGAGTTTCACACATCTTCAAAGCATTGATGTCCTCTAATAAAAAAAAAAAAAAAGGATTCTGCTGTAGTTCAATGAGAGGGTCTTAAAACAATTAATTGTAATACATTTGATTTATCATCTACACTTCTATGTATATTTCAGCTTGGATCTTTCTAATCTGTATTTCTATTTCCTATTTCCTTTATCTCTTTTCACAAGCCCTAAACAAACTAATATTCTCCAATAAAGATGTAAATAATCCACCCACTTAATTTTATTTCAGTTATATTTACATTAAGTCTTAGAGAAATGTGAATGTAGCTGTTCTTTCTTGGGCCATTTATTCCCTTGATTTTTTTAATATGAGTCTCTTCCTTGAGAGGGAAGTATGGAATTGGCCTCATACTTAGAAAGCTGGGAACAGAGATCACTACATATATTTTACAACATTCTGCACTCCATTTTATAGGAAATTCCTTATTCCAGGAAGGGGCAAATGAGTTGGGCAAATGTTTAAGAGCTGCACTCAGAAGAGTAAAACTAAATCTAGAAAAAAATAGGCAGCTGAAAGTGGAATATTTTAAAGACAGATTAATTTTACCTCTTTGTTTAATAGCATTCTGTCAAACTAGTTAGAGTCAAATGGAAATTTTAACATTTATTAGTAACCATTTTTTCACCGTGTGTCTAGTATCCATAATTTTAATCTAAATTACTGGGTTTCAACTTCTTTATTCCTATCACCCTCAAAGATTCTGCCTGCTTTTCCTTAAAGTCTACAGAATAAAATACCAAGAAAAACAATAGATATTGTTTTAATCAATACATTGTTTTCTTAAAGTTCAGATTTAAAAAAACCCCTGTAATCTAAAAAAAAATGCTAAAAGATCAATATTAGAATTGTGTTAAGAACAAGAGCACACACAACTGATGTTCATGTCACTAATATTCTTTTAACAAACTAATGTTTCAGTCAAAAGTTCTTTACTTTGTTATGTATGGATTATTTATTGTCTTTTTCTTATTCTGCCTTTCATTATATTTAGGTGACTGAGATTTTATGAAGGCCATTTTCACCCTTTCTTTTGTACTTTATCAACTGTGATCCTGTGACTGCTATTTGTCTAAAAATAATAGTCTTGTCCATTTAATATTCCTATGAAATGTAAGAAATTTCTTGCTAACTTCTATTATGTAATAATAATTGATTCTGTTTTAATACTTGTAAGTCTGTGGGAATATAAATAAATGTTCAATGAAGTGTTTATTTTTTTTATTCTGAAACCAACAAACAAACAATTAGATTGATTTTTTTTTCTGACATTTACTGGGTACTGATGAATTTGGAATTACAGTAAGATATTTTAGTTAAAGCTATGTCCATTTCAAAAGAAAATCAAGACTAGATAAACTGACATCAGGTGAATATCAGTGAAGGAGTATTCCAGAAGCTAGATAACTGGGTTGTATCATCTTGAGATACTGCTGTATGTCAAAAGAGTTGCACTGAATGTTAGGAAAAAACAATGAATTAAATTAACGCATTATCTTGATAAATAATCGGTCTGGTTTCCACTTAAATTAAATGCCTGTAATCAAGCTGAGCACAGCCACACACTGACACTAGGTCCACCATTTCCCTCTGGTAAAATATGGCTTTAAGAGCTGCTAGCCTGTGTGCACTGACTGACTGATGTTACAGATTTTTCGCAGAGTATTGCTGAAGTAAAATGAAGGGTAGGACCCTGCAAAAATTAATTCTGCCATCTGCTTGCATTATAATAATTCTTTTAAAATGCAACATTAAGAACTGTACAAAACCTATGCTGGAGAAGGATGTGAAATGATCTGAGTAGTCCTACACAGTTCTACATGTAAATGGATGCTCAAACTATTGCAGTATAATTTTATTACTATTTAGTGTTGTTTGCTTCTTTAATTAAACTCCACTGGAAACTAGTGTGTTCTGTACAGTTTCAGTTAGATTAAAAGAATTGATTTTAGTAAAATCCACATCATCCTTTTGCTTACAATGTATTTATACAATATATATAAAGTATATATTAATTATTTCTTAACAAATAGACCAGTCAATTACGCCAAAAAAAAGTCCTTAAAATGTAACTGCTTTTCTAGTAACTGCAGTACAGCAGTAGGACATAAAAACCAAGTATTTGTCTGCACAGCTAAGAGGCAGACTTGAGCACTTGCAAATACCTGATCGTTGCATGTAGACAAGGAATGCAAGTGTGAGTGCACTTTTCCTCTTATGGAAACATTTTTGCAGTCTCTTGAGGGAGACATTTTACCCTAACTACATAAATAAACAACACTGGGATAAAATAATGGTGACAACCACTTAATGTGTGATTTTCAGCAAAAGGAGAAGTTCTTTAATTCTTCATTATTAGAGTGGAGATAATCACAGAATCACAGAACCATTAAGGTTGGAAAAGACCTTTAAGATCATCAAGTCCAACCATCAACCCAACACCACCATAGCCACTAAACCATGTCCCGAAGTGCCATGTCTACACATTCTTTGAATACCTCTAGTGATGGTGACTCCACCACCTCCCTGGGCAGCCTGTTCCAAAGCTTGACCACTCTCTCTGTAAAGAAATTTTTCCTAATATCCAATCTAAACCACCCCTGGTGCAACTTGAGGCCATTTCCTCTCATCCTATCGCTAGTTACTTGGGAGAAGAGACCAACACCCACCTCACCACAACCCCCTTTCAAGTAGTTGCAGAGAGTGATAAGGTCTCCCCTCAGCCTCCTCTTCTCCAGACTGAACAACCGGCGTTCCCTCAGCCACTCCCCATGAGACTTGTGCTCCAGACCCCTCACCAGCTTTCATTGCCCTGCTCTGAGCATGCTCCAGCACCTCAATGTTTTTCTTGTACTGAGAGGCCCAAAACTGAACACAGGATTCAAGGTGTGGCCTCACCAGTGCCGAGTACAGGGGCACGATCACTTCCCTGCTTCTGCTGGCGACACTATTTCTGATAGAGGCCAGGATGCTGTTGGCCTTCTTGGCCACCTGAGAACACTGTTGGCTCATGTTCAGCCAGTTGTTAACCAGCCCAATTTCTTTGTAAACTCTGGGAGAAAAGTTCTCATTTTGTTCTACATAGTCTGATAGCAATACTGAAATAGTTCACTTTCAGTAAAGCGCAACAGGAAAACATTGTCAGATAACAGACAAATATCTACAGAAGTGTGACACACTATTTCACCTATTTTAAAAAAGTCCAAGCAGCCATGAAGAAACATTTATTTTTTTAATGAGTATTCAGCCTGTTTTTCAAAAAGTATGCAAAGTGTCATTTCTATATTCTATTCTGGATTATAAAATTCATCAGCCACTTGCAGTGTCCAGATTTCTTGTGCTAGTGTCTAACTCTGATATAGATGTTCCTGCTTTGCATAGCATTATATGTACTGAAGTAGATCTTGATGTAAATAAAGAAGTAAATTACTTTTAGAGGCAAAGTAGTGAAACAACTTGTGACTTGGGAAAAACAAGGCCAATTTTCTTGAATGGTTCTACAGGGCATGTACTTTTCAGAGTACATGAAATTTATTTTTATTTTATTTTCATGTTCTTATTCTTACCCCTTCTGTAGAATGTGCAGGTGTGTAGAATGGAGCAGATAATCCGTGAAACCATTACACTGGCTGAAAAGCCAGGTCCAGAGGGTGATGAACAATGGAATGAAGTCAAATTGGAGGTCAGAAAATAGTGGTGTACATCAGGGATCATTACTGTGTCAGTCCTGTATAACTTCTTCATTACTGACTTGGATGATAGGGCAGAGTGTGCCCTTAGCAAGTTTGCAGATGACACAAAACTGGGAGGAGTGGCTGATATGTCAGAGGATCATGCGGCCGTCAAGAAAGTCTTCAACAGGATGGAGAAGTGGGCTGACAGGAACCTCAACAAGTCCTGCACCTGGGGAGGAACAATCCCAGGCCAACACTATATATGCTGCGGGGCACTCAACTGGAAAGCAGCTTGGCATAAAAGAACCTGGGGATCCTGGTGGACATCAAGTTGAACATCAGCCAACAATGTGCTCTTGCCACAGAGAAGTTTAGTGGTATCCTTGTCTGCATTAGGAGGAATGTTGCCAGCAGGCCAAGGAAGGTGATCCTTCCTTCTCTCCAGCACTGATAAGGCCACACCTGGTGTATTGTGTCCAGTTCTGGACTCCTCAGTGCACAAGAGACATGGACATGTTGGAGAGAGTTCTACAAAGGGCCACAAAGATGATGAAGTGACTGGAGCTTCTTTCCTGTGAGGAAATGTTGAGAGAGTTTGGACTGTTTAGCCTAGAGAAGAGAAAGCTGAGCGGCTATCTTATCAATGTAAATAAATAACTGAAGGGAGGGTGGTTTCCAGTGGCAGAACCAGAGGCAACGGGCACACACTGAAACACAGGAAGTTCCATCTGAATGTAAGGAAACACTTTTTTACTGTGAGGGTGACTGAGCATTAGCATAGGTTTCCCAAGGATGTTGTGAAGCCTCCATCCCAGGAGATCTTCAAAAGCTGTCTAGACATGGTCCTGGGCAAATGTCTCTAGGTGGCCCTGCTTGAGCAGGAGGTTGGACCAGATGATGCCCAGAGGTCATTTACAACCTCAACAAGCCTGTGACCATGTGAAACAAAGATTTCAATATAGACTTGAAAAAAACCCTAATTTTCTAAGAAGAAAAATATTGTTTATTGTATGCAATAAACAAAAATAAAATTTACTGTATACAATAAACCATGCTATAATGTTTTATATTGTTAGTTCCTACAACTTATAATGCATTTGAATGTATGTTACATAGGTTTAAATTGAAAACTAAACCACTAGCATAAATGGCAATTCCTTTAGAAATACCTTTAAAAATACTTTTTCAATATTTCACACAAAGTATATTTAATCCTGCTAGAAGGTGGTAAGCACTAATGGGCTGCAGATACACACATTATAAATAGATAAATATGTGTACCCTTATTTTATGTGAACTGATAAGACAAACAGAACTTTTTATTTTTTATACATATATATATTAAATACATACAAAACTGCAACCATAAACATATAGACATACTCCAAATAAAATATGTTGCTTGTGGAAATCTCAGGGATTGGACATGACTCAAACTGGGTTACTCTCTAAAGTCCAGCCATTCCTTTTTTCCTGGAGATGAAACAGTAGTCACAAACTGTTCAAAACTGTTAGAGGTTGTCAAGAAGCCAATGGGTTTCTTAGTTAGAACCTGATCTTTGCACTTTGCAAACAGCGAGACAAACCCATCCCGCTAAAGGAAATGTTGAAGGACATGTAGGCTGAAGCCATAGTGAGGGACCTACCAAGCATGTAACTGAAAAAAACTGTTTATAATCGTTCTGTTGTAGCTTCTGTTCCAGTTATTAGGTATTATTCTCTTCAGAGTTTTTTGAGCTTGTTTTTTCAACAGCTGGAGATAACTTCATAACTCATAAATGCTCTATAGATGTTTAACAGGACAACCAAGGGATCAGGCCCAGCCAGCATGGGTTCATGAAAGGCAGGTCCTGCTTGACCAACCTCATCTCATTCTATGACCAGGTGACCCGCCTAGTGGATGAGGGAAAGACTGTGGATGTTGTCTACCTGGACTTTAGTAAAGCCTTTGACAGCATCTCCCACAGCATTCTCCTAGAGAAACTGGCGGCTCGTGGCTTACACAGGTTTACTCTTTGCTGGGTGAGGAACTGGCTGGATGGCCGAGCCCAGAGAGTTGTGGTGAGTGGCGTTAAACCCAGCTGGCGGCTGGTCACAAGCGGTGTTCCCCAGGGCTCAGTTCTGGGGCCGGTCTTATTCAGTATCTTTGTTGATGATCTGGATGAGGGGATCGAGTGCTCCCTCAGTAAGTTTGCAGATGACACCAAGTTGGGTGGGAGTGTTGATCTGCTGCAGGTGGCCAAGAAGGCCACCAGCATCCTGGCTTGTCTTGAAAGTCCTTTCCAACCTTAGTGATTCTGTGATTCTGTCTGCAAACTTACTGAGGGTGTACTCAATCCCCTCATCCAGATGGAACTTTGAAATCCTGCAAGAGAAATTACATGAACTAGCAATTATTCTAAGTATTAGAATAATTTAAATGTTCTTATTTTGATGAACTGTTAATGGTATTTGTCCACAAAAAATATTTATTTTTACTATAGCATTTGATTAGTTACTGTTCTTATGCGGGAGGAGGATGGACTTCACAACTCTATGAGAGTTATATTCCGAAGCCATTTATTGTCTTGTCTGACTCCAATATATATCATAATTTTCGCTTAGTCACTGCACACACACTCATGATTGGTTACAGCTTGTTACACACACTATTGCAATTGGCTATGTACAAAATATCACGCGCTGTCCACGCGCCCCTCACACAGTCAGGATTCGCTGCTTGCAGGTGTTCCTGTTTTCCTCACTTCTTAGCTGTTTCCCACAGCTCCTTCTCCTCAAGGCCGAGCTGTGCAGATATCCAGCTGTTTACCAGCTTCTCAGTGCCACAGCTCCTTCTCCTTAAGGTCGAGCCATGCAGGGTGATCCCAACATTCTTATGAGTCTTTTTTTAAATCAAGTAAATATTAGTCCTTTGAAAAAAAAAATCCTTGGATAGAATTTACCATTTTTAGCTTTAAAAAAAGTCACTCCTAGTGGTTTTTTATATATTCTGAATGTGATCAGTGATTCTATAAGTTCAAGATATCCATGATTTCACAGAAGACTAAAGGAAGATGAGTTGAGGTTTATTTTAAGAAGTAGTATGTTTCTGCATAGAGTTTGAAAAGAAAAGAACATCTAGTGATATTATTCAATTACATTGTCATTTCTATTCTATTTGCACTTCATTCTCACTTCCTACAATAATACAGATAATTTCAAGATTGTTTTAAATATGTATCATCTGGATATTTCCATACAAGTGCTACAAGCTACAATAAATATTTTGCAAAGTAAGGTGTTAGTATTTTTCACATGCTTTCAGTAGGAATGTTGACTTTGACAGGTACACCCCCTGTGAAGAAAGGACAAATGAAATCACAGTAATAGGGAGTCATCTTATTGAGGTTCCACAAAAAGAAATCTGAGAGCATATGAAGATCCCACAGTTGGCTTCCTCCATATGCTTACTGTCATAGAACTTCCTTTCATGCAGACATGTCTTTTATCTGGAGAAAACAAAGCACTGAGTCAAAGATTATAAACATAGAAATAAATAGATGTCCAGAATGAATTGTGAAAATTACTTTAGTTCAGTCTAGTCAGAACTAGAGCGTAACACTTTCTGAGTGGTGTTGAGTGTCTCTTAGCAATCTACTCCCTTCTATGAGATTCATATTCCACCTGGAATTATAACTAAGAGACTATATACAAAGAGATCCGCTAAGAGGTGGAAGTGTTCACACTAGCTAAATTTTCTCACTAGCTTTAAACATACAGATTAAGCTAAGAACCTAATTTTTCAATCTGATAAATGGAGAGGGGTAGATTCCTTCAGAAAGTGATTCTTCAGAAATAAGTTAGTAGGCTGAATGAATACATGTCATACATGCCCATGATACGTTTTTACCGAGGATTACAGGAGCTGCTTTAGTTTCTAAAAGAAAGAGAAAAGACCAAGGCAAGAATCTGAAAATTATAAAAAATCCAGACAAGACAAAAGACAAGATGAGACAAGAAGAAAGAAAGAAGAGAAGAAGAGAAGAGAAGAGAAGAGAAGAGAAGAGAAGAGAAGAGAAGAGAAGAGAAGAGAAGAGAAGAGAAGAGAAGAGAAGAGAAGAGAAGAGAAGAGAAGAGAAGAGAAGAGAAGAGAAGAGAAGAGAAGAGAAGAGAAGAGAAGAGAAGAGAAGAGAAGAGAAGAGAAGAGAAGAGAAGAGAAGAGAAGAGAAGAGAAGAGAAGAGAAGAGAAGAGAAGAGAAGAGAAGAGAAGAGAAGAGAAGAGAAGAGAAGAGAAGAGAAGAGAAGAGAAGAGAAGAGAAGAGAAGAGAAGAGAAGAGAAGAGAAGAGAAGAGAAGAGAAGAGAAGAGAAGAGAAGAGAAGAGAAGAGAAGAGAAGAGAAGAGAAGAGAAGAGAAGAGAAGAGAAGAGAAGAGAAGAGAAGAGAAGAGAAGAGAAGAGAAGAGAAGAGAAGAGAAGAGAAGAGAAGAGGAGAAGAAAAAAGAAAAGAAAGAAAAGAAAAAAGAAGGAAAGGAAAGGAAAGGAAAGGAAAGGAAAGGAAAGGAAAGGAAAGGAAAGGAAAGGAAAGGAAAGGAAAGGAAAGGAAAGGAAAGGAAAGGAAAGGAAAGGAAAGGAAAGGAAAGGAAAGGAAAGGAAAGGAAAGGAAAGGAAAGGAAAGGAAAGGAAAGGAAAGGAAAGGAAAGGAAAGGAAAGGAAAGGAAAGGAAAGGAAAGGAAAGGAAAGGAAAGGAAAGGAAAGGAAAGGAAAGGAAAGGAAAGGAAAGGAAAGGAAAGGAAAGGAAAGGAAAGGAAAGGAAAGGAAAGGAAAGGAAAGGAAAGGAAAGGAAAGGAAAGGAAAGGAAAGGAAAGGAAAGGAAAGGAAAGGAAAGGAAAGGAAAGGAAAGGAAAGGAAAGGAAAGGAAAGGAAAGGAAAGGAAAGGAAAGGAAAGGAAAGGAAAGGAAAGGAAAGGAAAGGAAAGGAAAGGAAAGGAAAGGAAAGGAAAGGAAAGGAAAGGAAAGGAAAGGAAAGGAAAGGAAAGGAAAGGAAAGGAAAGGAAAGGAAAGGAAAGGAAAGGAAAGGAAAGGAAAGGAAAGGAAAGGAAAGGAAAGGAAAGGAAAGGAAAGGAAAGGAAAGGAAAGGAAAGGAAAGGAAAGGAAAGGAAAGGAAAGGAAAGGAAAAAGAAAGGAAAAATGTACTGCAAGAAGAACATAAACAGTAAGGAATAAGTCCCTGTTTTGACTTATGAGCCCCTTGGTTTCAATCAAACTTAAAATTTTTTAAGAAACACTTTCAGTGTGTGGATTGGAGAGACAGCCTTTTCACTTGACCCCCCAAAATTCTCCAAGCACAGCACTGAAATATTATCTCAAAGACAGAAAAAAAGTTAAATATCATAAATAAATCTTTATATACTTTTCATTTTCCAAATGAAAATCTTGAATGTTTCAGTGATCAACCTAGTTTTCTGTTATTTGTTCAGCATATATTTTTGTTTTGGTTTATTATTTTTTGCAGTTTGTTTGGTAAACTTTTACTTAATTTGTACTCAGTATCCCTAAGACTCTACTAGAAAGAAGGCTTCATGAGTGCACTGGGAGAAACAAAATATGCGCTGATTAATTACAGTCTTGTACTAGCTTGAACAGGTAATACCCCTATTTAGATATACGTAACTTTCCAAATAAACCTTAGATACTATAGTAACTGATAGCAACAGCATAAGGAGGCAAAAGATGCATAGCCACAGTTCAGTGTTTTGCTTTGTTTTATTTTTTTTATTCACATAAGTTAAATCTGCTTTAGCGGTTCATTATGCTGAACTATATTATCCTCTAACTATATAACCAATATAGTACATAGTAACATTTTTTATCAATACACAGAACTTAATTAAGATTTCTGTGACTTTTACGTATACTATCAGTGTAAACAGAGCTGTGAAATACTTTGCATTCTTTTGTTTTGATTTAGTAATGTCTTCTTTTTGTTAAAAACTGTATTTCATGAATGGTTTTCTGGTAGCTAGTGTATGCAGGAATGATTTGTCCAAAGCATTTGTCCTTTTTGGCCCCAAATTGTTATCTGCTCTTAACAACCTTCAAGTTCCCTAGGTGGAATTGATAGGTTTGTATTTGTGATGTCATGTTGCTAGCTACCATAACATAAACTCCATGATATGTCATGTAGTCTAGATTGTGCAGTGTGCAGGGTGATGAGGGAGCAGAAGCCAGTCTCCGTATATGTACCTCTCCAGTTCCTTTCTTCCCGCTTGGGACATACAGAGCTGGTCATCTCCCAAATGAATAGAAAGGATCAGGAGAGGTAGATATACACATAGCTCTCTACAGATATATATGTGTGTGTATATATATAAGCAGTGGAGATTTATTCTGCCTGTTTCAATGCACTGAATTTGAAAGCCTAGACTCCCTCTGTAGTTAAGAGAAAAACAAGACAATTAACTAATTAAAATTTGAATTACCTTTCAGAGGTTCTTACCTCTATCCAATTATCATACAGAGCGCCCCAAATTCTTAGTTTAATCCATCTTTCTAATCTAGGGGTGTTAACTGTATATGTTGGATTAATCAAGTAATTTGTATTTCTAGTTCCTCTGTTTCTGGCAGAGAAACAGATCTATAAAGGTATAATTCAACTCATTTAAAATATTTAATAATTAGCAGTATAAGTCTGAGCTCCACATTCAAAGGAAAGGAAAAAAAAATCTCTAAGGGCCAGTTCATCTGAGTTTACAAGATTCTTTAGGATTAAAAAAAAAACCCTGCTAGATTACTTTTTTTCTATTTAATATAAAGGAAACTGAGACTAGGAAATCCACCTGTAGACACCTAGAGTAGGGCAGATGAAGTTCATTCTTGGTTTATTGTTTTTTTCAAGTGTGAATCTCAGATTTTAGTGTAGCTTAATAATCTTACTCTTCACACAGACAGAGCTGTGATTATTTTCTTACTGTTGATTCTAGCTGTTGCCAGGATTTGTGTTGTTCACTGTAGAACATGGACATCTAAAGGTGTTATGTGTGCTAATATCATATTTGTTAATATTTTTTGATCATGTACTTAACAGTAAAAAGTACCTCCTTTTACTGTTACTAGCTAAGTTAAAGCTAGCACAGCAACTTTTTTATTTGTATTGGTCAAAAATGTAAAGCAGCCCTGTAGCCCTGTCCCTCAGATCACAATATATAAAATATAACCATTACACCACCTGTCAAAATGCAGTATGTTGTAGCTGGTTAGGATTCAGCTTCCAGCTAGCTTCCACAGTTAAACCATTAACATTAAAAATACATCAGGCAAATAAGACAGTGCTTATAATAGATACACACAATCCAACCAACCTGTGGAAGCACTTTTTAATAACTATTTTTACATTATTATTCCAAACTATACAAATAACAGGTAATCAGTATTATAGTTTGCATTTCATTATTACTTAAGGAAACAATGAAATGTTGGCCTAGATATAACCAAGCATTTTAATAGGGATTAATTACTGTACATAGCAGCTTGTTTTAAAACAGTGTTTATGATGTTCACTACCCAGTGAAAAAAAAAGATATGACCTTATTTTTTTCATTGAAAATGTCTCAGAATAGTCCTTACTGTTCCTATGTCCACATCAACAGGCAGGACTTGAAATTATGGTCTCTAAACAAAACAGTAAATGTCTTTTTGACTTGAACATTCTATGTTAGCTGTAATTGAAACAGGTTTTTGTTACATTGTCCAACTGTGTTTCCTGATAATTTTAAGGCAAAAGCTACATTAAGACAGAATGAAAATCGAGGACTAACATCAATTTACCTGTAAAACTAAAGCCCTTATAATTCTCTTCCAAGGAGGCATTGTAAATCCTAAAAACAATAATGTAAATGCTAAATTTATGAAACTCTGTTGCATCCTTTAACAAGTGTAGAGTTCTGCCCCTGGGGAGGAA
>NW_010535415.1:0-18432 GCF_000687285.1 Phaethon lepturus
GGTCGTGGCCGTAACCAGTGTAGGGCATTAGCCTGCGTGTCCGGGTGCAAGGCTGTTGTCGCCTGTCGGCACCAGCAGGTCAATAGCTGGTGAGGCCCATCTGCTGCATGAGGCTGCGTGACCTGGGACGGCGGATCACTGACGGTGAGGCTGCCTCACAACCTTCTGTTTCAGAAAGGACACTGGTAGCCAGGTCTCTCTTTCAAAACGTCAAGTCTCTTTGTGGCTGGCGGAAAAAAAAAACAGCCGTCACTTTGAAATGATCCCAGACGTCCCCAAATTCTGTAAGATTTCAGGTGGCCATGCTTAACTTTCTCCTGAACAGCTGAGGAGTTAAATATTTTAAAGTCAAATTTCCCAATCGGCTTCCATAAACTTAGAACTTGCTTCTTCATGCGACCGTGTAAATTACGGGGGGCATGGCATCTTGTGCTTACCTCACTGCTCTGTAACGCCTCACCAGTCAGGAAGTGTGGTCTTAAAGGCCAGTAGATTCATATGGAGATCCCATGTTTTTATATGTCTTATTAAAAAAAAAACAAAAAAATATTTAAATTATCAAAATCAGATTATACGGAGAGCTTCCGTATGTAACAGAGATCAACTGCTAATTTTTTTGCTTTCAGTTCTCCCTGTAAGAAAACCTCTGTTGCTATCATAAATCATGCCACCACTCTGAGAAGACCAGACTGTATTCACAGCAGGAGCACCCTACCTTCAATCCCATTTTGGTTTCTGACTTTTCCAGTTATTTTCTTGCAGGCAAAGACTGAAATTATTTTGGATGAACAAACACTGTCTACGTAGGCTCACTCCACCATAGTGTTCTGCTCATTGTCCTTTGTCCTATCATTCACCTGCATACTCCTCTTCAAAGACTCATTTGTACGAGGCCACTGGAAAAGAAACAGGTTCTTTTATAAGGAACAACAGGAGCAATCCTTCTGTGTTTGAAAGTCTAGATCTTATGTTAGAAGCTTTCTTATTCCCAGAAGGAGGGCTCTGTCACAGATGGAATATGAGGCAACTAAAACTCATACTTCAGCTTAAATGAAGACTGAGGTTTCTGTCGTACCTTCAGTAACAGATTGAGTGACCTGGGCTAACATGACCACTTTTTGGGGTTTGTTGTTATGGTTTTTTTGCTACCCAGCTTTAACATGGCCAGTTCCCTGACTGTTTCACTGCTAAGCCTCACATTTACCTCAGCACAGAAAAGATGTCCCAAACGCTGGAAGAAACAGCTGAGGATGACAAGGCAGCAGGACTATTTATTTCTTTGAGCAGTAGTGCATGCAGGCTTAGGCCTGCTTGAAATGCCCTTAAACCTACTGTCTGAGAATCTTGATTCTCTATCAATGTGTACACTTTTAATGTATAAAAATTAGCAAATAAAATTCCATCAGTGAAAACTGATTGTATTCAAAACACTGCTTAGGCAAGAGAGATTTAATTTGACTATTGAGAAAGGTTCTTGGCACAAATAATCCAAAATTTCAGTCCAAATATTGTATGCAGATAGGCACCAAGAGTGAGATCTGCTACTAAAAACCCAGCTTAAAGATTTGTACATTCCTCTGGTTGCTTGAAATTGTTCAAATAGGACAGTTGTAGCTTACAGTGGGAGTTTGTCCTAAGAAAGATTGCAGAAGCTGTACCTATCTGTTAAAAATGAAGATGAAGAAAGTGTAACAAAAAGTCTAGGATAAGAAACAGGAATGTTACATTTGAAAAAAAATCTGGATGGATTTGACACTCCAGCCACGGCAGGTATGCTAGGAGAGCCTTGATGTAGATGCGGCTTTTCTGGCCAAAAGGTTTAAAAGAATGTCTGGATAATATTTTACTGACCTGTCTTTTAAAATATCCAGGACTATACTCGAGAAATCAAGCAGACCACTAAGATGTGGTTTGAAATGTGTGCATTTGTCTAGAAGGCTGCCCATTAGTGGGGCTGACCTTTTTATTTATTGCTGAGACAAAAGTGTGGTAAAATGCTCCAGTTTTTAACTGTACTTGGTCGAGAGAGTAATGTGTTCTTTTTATTTATGTAGCTTGAGTAGCCTATGTTGGTTTTTTTAAGTTCTTAAAGGCAGTAAGGCTTATCCATTTATATGCTGGCATCATCCTTGTTGAAAAGCAGAGGAAAGCAAGGCTGTGCCATCTGTTAATAAGTTGCATCCCAGTTCTGACAGCCACACTGGACTGCTGCAGCATGGTTGAGCTCCTGACGAAAAAGCTGTGCTCCAGCCTTCCTGTTGTAACTCTCATCCAGTCCTCTTCCTGCTACAGCCTCACCCAGAATGAGCCAAGGGTCATTCTGGCCAAAAACCTTGGGTGGGGAAGGTGGTAAAGAAGGGATTTCCTTTTGTATCATAAGGCCAAGGGCAGAGCTATAAACTGAGGAATTATTAATTAAATGAAAAGTTCATTCTGTCTATTAGCATGTAGTAAACTTATGCACTTTAATTTGCATTCCAGTAATTGCCCTCAGCTCATTAGGAATTAAATGAATTAAATAGCAATGAATTAGCAATCTACTTTGCATTTCTCTATATAGCATTTAATCGAAATATAGCTAGGAAAATAGAATATATAATAATGTTTGCATGGCTCTAGATCAGGTTTATTAGATTCAGCACAGCTGAAAATCTATTTCAGAAGTACGTCTTGGAAGGAAGATTAAATACGTCCCCAAGGTTTGTACTTTTTAGTGCAGCTGCTCTTGTGATGTACTCTTAAAGCATCATCCCAAAGCTAATCCTGACACAAAGCAAACAGACCAGATTTGACCCTTCTTAATTTAAGGTCTTGATTTTGCATGTATTTAATCTCTTCTGGGACCAGAAAGATATGAAAGGCACTTCCAGAATCAAGCCGGCACTTCTGTTTCATTCATTTTCTTCCCTAATTGACTAGTCTAGTTTTGAGTGAAACTATGCCCTTTTGAAAGATTTAGGTTTAATTCTGCCTCACACAATCCAGCAAGAATCACCAGCTTTTGGAAGTGCCCATCCAAATTCACTATTTGAAAAAATCGTTTTCTAGAATAGCCTAATAACTCTACATGTTACAGTGTATGGTACACCCAAGTAATTTGCTACAACACAGATTTTTCATTCATGTAGCTTTTTTGTATTAACTGAATATCTGTACAGCTTGCTACTTTGGATGAAGTCACAAAACACAATGCATAAACTATTGTGTTCTTCTTCTGATGTGCATTTATAATTTTTTTCTTATACAGACTATGAGCCATTATGTTTTGGGAGATTTTTATAACATTCTAGCCACATATTTTAAAAAACTGCCTGCTTATTTCATATTAAAATAACACATTTAATAAAGCAATAGCTGCAATATTTGGAAATAAAAATATTTTGATCAATCCCTGTATGTAGGCTACATTATAATTCAGCTAAACTTCCAGCAATAACTGCCACCTTAATGCTTATGTCTGATTTGGGCACCCTTTTTTATTTTTGAGTTTCCAGATTAAGTGACTCATTTCTAGAATGATAGTAGGAAAACATGCCAATCATTTGAAAAAAATGACTTCACTGATTTTATGGAGCAACAGTTTTGTCTCTGACTTCAGATTAAACACTACAAATTTAGAGGAGGTAGCTTTTCTCTGTTCACTTGTTTCAAACAAGGCATATGTCTTTTGCTGTTCTTGAGGAAAATCTTACATAGGGCAAATTAGCTACCCTATGAAAATAAAATTATTTCAGTAGTTATTACAAAACTTGCTAAAATTTGTAGATGGCATCTCTGGATGTTGGATGTATACTGTACCTGTTCCAATGTGTAGTTAGGGATTTCTTCTGTAGCTGGTGCTCCTGGCTACTTTGAAACACAAATCAACAGCAAGGGGAAAGAAAGGTTTGTACTCTGGAGACAGAGGCTATCCATCTCCTTGAAGAAGAGGTCTGTAACTTTGATCTCAAGTCTATTTATAGGAAGCCAGAGAGCAAGGTGAAAGAAGTGTTGCAGAAACGTGTTCTTACTGTCTGAAATATACCGTGGTCCAGCTGGGCTCCTGTAAGCTCCAACTGTCTAACAGAAAGGCCTAAGCTCTGCTTTTTTTATTTTACAATGAGCAGTGATTAAGAGACACTTCCATTAAGCAAATCATTTCCTCTTTAAATTTAACAAGACTTTTTATTTATCAAAATGGGCTTCTCCTGTGACAGACAAACCATCACAGCTTCTTACCAAAGCACTATTCAACATTGGAAAGGTGAAGTATCATGACGGTAAAATTGATATTAGCTGTGATTGAGACAGCTGTAAAATCCAGACTATATGGCCATTTACTGAAATCTCTTTCAAAAGGTCATTATAGTCAGTTTACTGTAGAGTGATGTCTGCAATCCCTTGCCATTTAAGCATTGTACCTCTGCATTACTAAAAGTGGAAGTTACTGTGACATTTCAAAATTTTTAGCACGCTACATTAATATTTCCTAGACAATACCAATTTGAACAAATTTTGATAAAGGTTAATGACATGTTTTATGCCTACATGGCCATATGCGTACTAAACTGGATTAGTTTCAGGCAAAGACAGTGTCCAGGGTCCTGTGATATAAAGGAAAACATGCCATTAACTAAAAAAAGGGAAAAAAACCCAACAACCAAACCATAAAAGAATTGCAGCTTTTATTCCACTTACAAATTTGGTTTTCTTATGGCAGAAAAAAAGGGCCTTTTTTGTAGGTCACAAGACTGACTGCAGCACTATTGTGCTAGATCAGGTTAACTGTACTACACCAGGTAAGGCGCAGGTACAGCTGTATAATGACCTCACTTCAGTCCTGGTCTATCACAGGAGCAGTGGATTGATTGGTCTTTATGTGAAAGGAAACAGCTTTTTAAAACTTGCTCGAGACCAATGTTATCTTCAACTACTTGCATTTGATTAGATTTTACCACTGAAACCTGTATTTTTCCCTTATTGGGGGTGGGGTAACCAAGTTGCTTAATTGTCTACTAAAATTCCCTGCTATTAAGTAAGAGCAGTTGTAGCGTTCCAACATTCTGTCTTAGTTTACAATTGGATGATAAATTTGCTTTCCAGAATTACTACTTTCTGCATACAAACCTTTTCATCCTCTCTAGTCTTTGAAGAGAAGTGACATGATTTGGAATCCTCTCTCTCCATTTTGTGCTTTCAGCCAGAGAAGTCAAAGGAAAGTGATGTCCTCCGAGTGTTTTTTTTCAAAATTTTTTTACATTTTGGAAATGGCCAAATGAAACTTAATTGAAACTTTATACAGCCAATTCCAATTCATGCAGACATGTAAAATTTTGGGTTGAGAAGGAGTAACTATAAATGAGTAAAAGAATTACAACATAGAAGTCCATCAGTTTTCACAGGTACGCCCACAAAATTGTAATGTTAAAAGCAAACAGATAACACTACCTCATACCTAAGTGTATTTAGGGTTATGAAACAAGGATCTAAAACAATTATAAGGTCAATTCCTCAATATAGATACTTTTTGGAAAGTTATTGATTACATGATCAGTTTAACTTTTATATAGATTTCTTTAGCCTAATAACTGTGTGATTATGTTTAACGGCCTACTCTCATAGTCCTTAGGCTGTATTTGTCTCAATGCCAACACTGTAACTATGTGTAAACAGTTAATCACGAGGAAAGCAGGGCTCATGAAAATTAAAACAAAGAAGAGTTAAGAGCAAGGACTGAGAGATTAATGAGAACAGAGACGATACCTTAACTTTGAGCATAGAGACAGACTGGCAGGAGTGCTCCAACAAGGATGATAAGAAGGAACCGCTTGGCTGGACAACAGAAGGGGTGAACATCCGAGGAGAAGAAATTATCCTTGAGAGACCTATGACCATAAAAGGGAAAAAGGAGTAGGGGGCTACCTCCCCAGACGACCACTGATGACCATCCGAGACCCCTGCGCATGCCTAATGTAGTTTTGCAACGCCAGCATTACATAAATGTAATAGATGAGCAAGGAGGTGGTGATTTCTTGGAAAATGTCTGAGTATTCATGTCTTTAAGGTATATAAAGGATGAACTTTCGTCTCAGCGCATGTTAGGAGGAGATATCCCTCGTGTGTCCAGCGCTGCAATAAAGATGTCTGCTTAATAACACTTTAATGTTACTGAGTTTAAATTTCTTTAACTTTTTTGAATCAGTTACAATGAACAATATTCCAAAACAGGTATTTTTGCTGATTTGCTTGGACTAGAAGGACCATAACTAAACCTGTAGTTGTGGAAGTCCTGGCCCAAAGAATTACGGCAATTTCTGCTATAACTGCTTTCCTCTCGCAGGGAGCTGTTGGAAGTTACCTTACCAATTTCACCCACTTCAGTACAAAGTTAACTGGGTAAGCAGTAGTTGACTTCCCCAGCAGAACAGGAATTACTTCAACTTTTACAACCATCTGTGCACTTAATATTTGATGGTAGTCGAAGGCCTAAATTGTTCACACGTTACCAAAGACAAAGCTGAAGAGTATGTTAGAGCACATGCATTTAAAGTGTAAAGCCACTATGAAAGTCAGAAATTAAATACAAATAATTTTCAGTAAACCTGTTAACTACAGATTGTCATTTTACAAAGAGTACATACAGTCTTTTCTTCACCAACTTTAAATTTTACCTGGTTATTAAACTACCTGTCAATTACATGGAACATTGTGAAAAGATCAATACACAAGCTTTTTGGGTCTTTCCCATGTAAATTCTTCTCTCCCAAAGTGCCCATAGCATGCTGTTTTTTGGTAGATTGGCCTCTTCAAATCCAGCTCCCTTAATGAAAAAAAAAAAAAAAAGCAAGTCTTACACTTAACTCTACTCCAACATATAATATGGTTTAGACACGTCAGAAGGCTAATCAGTATTATCCCTGGAAGAAAGACAATAAAACCTATGTGTTGTTTCCTTGACCAATCACCCAGATTTACAGCAGGAAAGGTAGTGAGCTGATGGTTTCAATTTTGAAGTGACTAGAAACAGTCAGCTTTCTCCAAATCTATCAGAGATGCAGTAAGTATGCAAGTAAGCTTTATAAGCATTATAATGCAGAAGCATTACAACTGGAGTAAAGTTCAGCTATACCTGAGCAAGCATCAATGTGTTTTCTGTTATTGCAAGCGTTATATAGAATATATATATGATTATCAAAGATTATCATCTTTGGCTGCTTCTTTTGAGATCGTCATTGTCTTTCTGGCACAGTAGCATTAGAATTACATATATATATTCTATATAACGCTTGCAATAACAGAAAACACATTGATGCTTGCTCAGATGGAGTAACTGTGGAGCTTTAACTGCTTACATAGATCCACAAAGTCACTATTTAGAATAGGGCTTAACACTGATTATGGTTAGATAAATAATGAAGGTGCAGTCATGATTATTGTTTTTTAGCCTGCATAATATGGCGGATTGCAGCTGTGCTAAATGGTTAGCCACAGGTATCTACACAGAAGTTGCTCCAGGTTTCATGAAAGGCCTGAAACATTTTCTTCTACTTGGGCTTTCCTCTATTTGGTTTTATGTTGTTCAGTTATCTTTGAAAGCACATTTAAAATAGATGATTCATATCGTCAGCTGCTGGAGAGAAAATTTGTGAAGGAATGGCAAAGTAAGAAAAGAAGCACAAATACTAACAGGATAATTAATACATTTCAGATGGTGAAGAGATTACACATTCTCGCACTTCTGAGGTCTTTTATGATGTACAGCACCTAAATCTTGTTTCCAGTAATATTTTGTGCAACATGATCACATGCTCCAATGGCTACTACAGTCATTTGTGCTTGACCCTAATACAAAAGCCATCGAAATGTGAGTGCTGACTAAATGAAAAGTAAGACATCTTGAAGTACTTTGGTGCATAGTTGATTAGAATGGATAGCCAGCACCATTTACAGGATTTTAAAAATTTTGAGGTAACATTCAACATGGAAATATTCATTAAACAATGCTCATGTTTTTGCCTGCTTTCTTCCCTTCTTACTGCCTTCACCACTTCCAGGGCTATGATAATGTATTTTAAAAATGCAGCATTTTTGAGAACACCAAATCAAGGAAAGTGCCTGGGAACCACCACACAAATTACTGATGGTGATGAACTGCCATAATAACAAAGGCAAAGACTAGTTTTGATTAAACTTGTGAACTGATAATACTTGGAAAACATTACCTGACAACAGAAGTTGCCATAACGCCTTGCATTATCTCAGACTATCAAAATGTAAGTCAGCTCTACTCTCAGCATACATGTTCAGGAAACTGCCTGAAAAAGAATGCAAAAGGCTAACTACACCAGCTAGATGTTGATATAGGTTGTCAGAAATGTCTTTCTTTTTTTAAGTATTCAAATAGATTCCTATTTCTATTCACTAATATGTTGACATTTCTCCCCTTGGAGTTAAATATGCTTAAGATTCCTCTGGAATATAGAGACTAGAATGATATTAACAGGTCTCAATTTAGAAAAGAAGTGAATCACTAAAAGCATTTTCCTCAAATAATGAGATAGCTAACATGTATGTTTTAGCCCTTTAGAAGAGAGCTTTTAAACCTGCATTGCTCAAAGTGACAAAGTAGTTCCTCTGTGCATGGAGTCAAGTGCTTGCTGGTATCTATCTCGGGGTTGAGCTCCCATGCCAATTGCACAGAGTTTAATAAGGGGTGTGGCTGCTCCCTTCAGAGAGGAAAGAGATAGCGTTTCTCTCTATTAGTTGCATATTTCATGAAACTTCTAAGAACTCCAGCCTGACAAGTTTGGTGAAAATCAGCCAAGAGAATCAAAAGTTCTTCAAGGACTGAGAAGAGGAGTCTGTACCACTAGGTCTTAGGAAGCTGTACTACAAATACACAAGAATTTCTACCTCCTAAAAGTTCATATAAAGAATCATGTCACAATAGGGAGAAAAAGAAAAATGCTAGGGTCAAATTACAGCTCCCTGGAACGTAGGTGGGTAACTGCTGATAAGAGCAGGTGCTGATCTGCTTCTCTCCTCCAGCTCTTTCTTCTGTCAAGGAAAAGGGTAATTCCCATGTTTCTTTAAGTGTAAAGATTATGTTTGTCTAAAAGACTTGCTTTTTCAGGTCCAGAAATGTTCCAGAAACTAATATAGCTGGGTTGGCCATAGGAAGCAATGTAAGTAGGTTTGCGTTTTCTTGTCTTCTGACTGCATGGTAGCCTCAATGATGCCTCTGATCACAACTGAGTTTTCACTTCAAGACAGCTCATCTCATGGCGGGATTTTTAGTTTTGTTGGTTTTTAAATGCATACAGTATTTCAATGGCTTACCAAATCTTATGAGAGCATCTAAGAAACGTGAATTCCTTTTTAATTAAGTCTAGTTGGCTTCAAACAGGCTGCACAAGGCTGCATGACAACTAGAGACAGGCTCTCAGTGTTCACTTTTTCTGATGCAGAAGGTAGGTTACACTTACACCTCATGAGGAAGCTAGTCACTTAAGGGTGTTCTTTCTCTTCTGGGCTAATGGCCAATATCCCCAGAACAGCAACAGCAAACATCATACTGCCGCTATTGTGGTTGGGTGAGACTCAGCTTCTGCGCATGTGCAAGGGCAAAGTAGAGCACATAACATCCCGCTCATTTCAATGGGATGGCTCATGAAGTAAGGGCACCAGGACCTTTCCGTCTTGTGGCAGCTGTCTCACAAGTTGTTGCCACCAAAAGATCAAAGACAGGGAGACCATACTTACCCCAGCACTTCTTTCAATAAGAGCCAGTGTTTCTGGTGCCTTCCAGATAAGGCAGAGATTGGAAGCCTTACACACCCTGTATACACACTGGAAAGTCTAACTAATCTAATGTTAAATTTTAATCCCATTTTACCAAGCGCACTACCACCTGGCTAATGAACTGCAATGTAGCACGCTACTAGGGTTACTGGGAGATATAACATGGTATAATTTAGACAAGTATTACTTACTAAGCATGTTTGGTGACCATATTTATGAATTGGCCCTTGTATGTTTTACTGGGTAGATGGGTAAGGGAAGAGCAGAAATAACAGCAATTATAGATTTGTGATGAAGCTGACTTTCATGAGATTAGGAGCCAGAAACTTTAACATTAAACTGTTAAAGAGACCATTAAAAATATAATTCCCTTCAGTAAGTACTAATAGCACACAAACCTTATGATAGCTCCAAGGCGTAGATCAAAGTTTTTCTGCACAATCTCAAGCAGTTCTTCTTCAGATCTGTCTGATGTTCCATAATGAAACACAGAGATCGCAAGAGGATGACTCAAACCGATAGCATATGATAGCTGTAGAACACATGCATACAATTCAAACACAGTTAAAACAGTCCTTCCTCCTTTTTGCTTTAGAGAAAGGAAGGGCTTATCTTACGTATCGGGGGGAAGATTTTATGCACACTTTTTCTACATAAAGAAAGTTAGGAGATGTGTTTTCGCTATTTGTCTTTTATGTCAGAAAATTATCTTTTTTTTTTCCTCAGGGAATGCTCAGCCTGGTCAAATATCAGACCTAAGAGACATACCTTAAAAGAAAAAGAAGTACTTTCTAATCACCTTCAGATGCTGCCTTCCTCCATCTTTCAGCCTCAGCTAGACACAAGGATTTCATGCCTTTGAGACTGCAGACTCTTGAGATCTACAAATATTTGGGGGAGGTGCGGTTCTGAGGCAGAGGAAAGATTATCTAGGACAAGATGAGCAAAAGCACTCACAGACTTATTTTCCCAGAGTGATTTACTTCCATGCATTCCCTGGAACTTCATCCAATATTTCCATGTACTTTTTAAAATACAGCTGTTAGAAGTAGACAAAGTAACCCAGGACATATTCCCTGTAATATCACTTCATTCAAAGGAGGACAGAGGAGCTCTATAGCTCCTTTCTGATGCCCAAGAATTGCGTTATCTTCTTATCACCACAGCACTGCACAGTATAGCACTGACAGGTTCTCCTGAAATGTATTTAAATGCTTTTGTCATCCAGTCCCTTTCCAAAATACAGTCCTGCTGTGTAGGTTAACATACACTTAATTTTCTTCCAGGATGGTGTATTTGGGTGAAAATATGTTTTGCTCAAATGTCACTAAGCAACACAAAACGTCCTGTGGCTTTCACTGGTCTTCCTCATTGTGTCTGCTTTCTACAGATTTCAAGAAGTAATAGTCCAATGGCTCAGTTCTATCTATATACTTCTTATTAATCAAGAATTGATCTTTGTTAGAAACTGTGCTAATCATGAGTATCTTCCCCGTAGTTAATTTTGAGATCATGCTAAGTCTTTTTCACTAACCAATAAGCTGACAACTCTATGTGACACTAAATAAACCCTACATGGTATCTGTCATAAATACACAGCTGTTTAGTCTGCAGTTCCCTCCATTATCCATTTTGCCCTCTCAATGTGAAAAGGTGGTTAGCAAGGAAACAATATCCATAGCAGAGCCAGCTCAACTGTCAGCCTCAGTGGAGGCTGGCAAGCTCTGAGTGTAGCACACAGACACTAATGGGCTGTAAACACTTTTGCATTTCCACTTGATACTGTTTTCCTTTTGTTAATCTTTAATCTAGCCTTCTATGACTTCACAGGACACTTGCTTTTCTGCTCTCTCTTCCTCCACTCTCCTCCCATCTTTACCTTCATTGCTAATATCTGACATCTCCATAGCTTGCTGTTAACAAAATCAATCTTGCCTTGTCCAGAGTCAGGCTCAGGTATTTAAGGAGAGTCTCTGGGAATTACTGGAATAACAACAATCTCACCTAACTCAACAATTAAGACAGTGATGTATGTGTTCAAAAATGCCACTCAAAATGTGCATACCAAGAAATCAGAAGTTTGCTTTCTGTCTCCTCAGAAAAAAAAAAAAAAATCAACAATTTGCTAACCATCACTATTTGTGCTTGTCTTATTCCCAATCTTCCCTTCCCGTGACTAACTCCAAACTTTAAGTTTAATCCGGTATCAAACGCATGCACAACATCTAAAGCAAAGGGCCTTGTTTCTAGTTGGGATGTCTGGATACTATGTCATTGATCTTAACCACATCCAGTGGGCCTCTTCAGCAGTCCACGGAGAAAGTAAAAGGCTTTAAACACACCTCTGCAGCAAAACATCAGCCAGATTACTGCTACTTTTTACTGCAGTAATTTGTTGTACTGTGTTAAAGTTATTACATAGCAGCTACTCAGAATAAGTATGGGTACAAACTAGTATTGCAAACTGCCTAGACAAACCTCAATTGTTTAGCAATCGCATTGGGTTCATGAACCTGTCTAGGGTTCAACAAAACACCTCCTTTGACTTCTTAGATTTAGTAGTCCCAAAAACTCATGCACAAGGAAGGAAGCGCATTTCTTCTGATTCTATAAGACTGATGAAAATTGTTCTTGTTTTAAACTCCTAAAAACAATTTACTTTTGCTTTTAGTCACACCCCATACCATAGTAGTAAACTAGGAGCACACAGTAGAGAACTCATGGTAACATTAAGGTAATTTCAAATACAGCTAAGTTACAACTAATATGACCATATAGTACAGCAAGATGTATAATTACGTCTAGACACTGCTAACATAACTGTGACGTGCTGTGCAGCCCAGGTTGGAGTGCTGAGCATGTATGTGTGTGCAGAGGATCACTAGAGTTCCTGGAAGTAAAAGCAAGGATGATGAAAAGAAGTACCTAGACCAGGGATGGCAAAAGAATTGGAGAAAGAATACTACTGAGAACACACTCCTTGTTTCAGGAGTGTCCTGGCCTGTGTCTTTGGCTTCCCTCACAGGGCTCCTTAAATAATGCAACCTCATGAGGAACTTCCTGGAGCCCCATTCTAGTATGAGAAATGCTTTTCTGAAACTGGAGTTGGGCTGTGATGGTAGTATGTGTTCTGAGTATGTGTTCTCACATGAGACTGAATTTCTGTTATGGTGTATTACTTTCACGGTTGCTCTTACCTGGATTAACACTCTTTTACAGAGACCAGCTTTCACCAGAGATTTTGCAATCCAGCGAGCTGCATATGCTGCAGAACGATCAACTTTGGAGGGATCTTTTCCAGAGAATGCGCCTCCACCGTGGGCTCCCCAGCCTCCATAGGTATCAACAATGATCTTCCTGCCAGTCAGTCCAGCATCACTCTGCAGGACAAACAATTGAATATATTAATAAGACCCAACAGTTTTCCCAATCCCACACTAGGTTATTGGGTACAGTTTTGTTTTGTATTTGCCACAGATATGACTCATTGTTCAGCGTGTTCGCCTTTACATGCATCTGTTAAATAAATGAGGTCTACATGACGGGAGCATTTTTCGGAGATATACTAAGCTGTCTGTGTTGCAGTCACTTGTAAAGACTGATAAGAATGTGGCACAACTGTAAACCACAAAAAGTGTGCTCCCTTCAAATCAGCAGTCATGAAATACTATCTCTGGATTACGGGCCAATGACTTCACTCAGCAACGCTAAATGGAGGCCAAGAATTTTGAGAGACAAAAACCTTCCTGAAAAACAGATCACATATGACCTAAAAGGTTAACAAACTTCACTTAGATACATATACTAAAGGAGAAGCAGGGGCTTCACAGAGCTGCAACTCAGTGCTGTCAGCACAAGAGTACTGAGAAATTCTAGTTGAGTTCATCTTAATGGTTCACTAGTGGCACAAAGACCTCTTGGTACTACTCATCTTTCTTCTTCCTGCCTGTCTGTGCCCCTAATAATGGAGTCCCACCCTCTTGCATGGACTTCTGTCTTGTCTCCTACAACTTGATGAGCTGATCCAACTTGTTCAACCAGCAGAGAATTACTGCCTTTCTGTCAGATTAGCAAAGCTGGTGACTGCAAGCTGATAAATGAACTCCAGAGTGTTGAGAAACTCCATCCTAGAAGAGGATAAACTGCATTAATCCACTAATTTTAAATTTCCAAATAACTAATATGGGAGGAAAGCTGACATATTCTTCAATGAAAGCAATATCCCTACATCATCCCAGTGTGATCATAAGCACACCTTGTAGTTTTAATTCTTCATTGAACTCTTTAAACAAAACCAGTTTTGTATAACAAAACTTTTTACAACTTCACAGCAATGACCTGCTTACCTAGTACCAGCACCTGGAAAGCAGAACACATGTCAAATTCTAATGAATATTGAGACTTAATACATTAAGATCTCCCTTGAAATTTGTTCAGCTTTCAGAATAATTTCAATGTAGAAAATCAGATCTGTCATTATTTCTGGTTTTGATTTTTATCATGAAAGTGAAAAGGTATTTTCAGTCAGGCATTTTAGCGTATAACTTAAGGGCTGGCTTTTGGTCATTTAAAATACTTTCTGGAAGCAAGACAAAGATCCAAGAATCTGTACATTTGGCTGTCCAAGCAGGTACAGCTTCAGTTTAGACGTCAGCTGTTGAGTAGGAAAACTCCAGTAGAAATAACTGAAGATTCCTTAAATATATAGAGACTTTCTTGGTTAAAGCTATACCAGTTCATTGCACTTTTGCTCAAGAAAACATTTAGAAGCATGTGGCAAAGTAGAATCCAAATCTGTATGGGCTGTCCTCTTTCAAAGTACCATACCTTAGGACCACCTTCTACAAACTTTGCACTTGGAAGGAGATGATAAATTGTGCCCTCATCAAGATACTTCTCTGGAATGACTTCTTTGACAACTTTCTCCATTAGCTCCTTCTGTATTTGTTGTAGAGGTATGTCCGGGGCATGATGTACTGAAATCACAAGTGTGTGCACTCGAATGGGCTCCACTGCACCATTACACTCCTTGTATTCCATTGTGACCTAGAGAGGAAAGAAAAGGACAATGAACACTCAAGGCCAAGAGCACCAGCTTGAAAACTGAAAAGGAACCTCATAGTTATTTTCTGCAGCAAAAAATAAACAGATGAAGGGAAATGGGATGATAAATGATGGATTGTTGCCAATGCTTAAAATCACTGTAAGAAAAAAAAATACAAAGTACTGAAGTACAACTACCAAAAGAGTCAACTAAGGGATATTACAGGTATCGCTCCAGAGAAGCAAAATAGCAACAAGAAAGCTGCAGAAGCCCAAGATTTTACCAGCAGATGCTCAAGTCATTCATGGTTTTGCATGTTAACGTTAACTCCAAATAGTGAATCACCAAAGCAAAGCCAAAATAACTTTTGGAGGACCCTACTAAAATGAGCAACTGTAGATCATGATATGATAGACTGTATCCTTTGCTACCTATTTCACAGATTTTATGTACATGCAGATATACACTGGCATAGCTTCACCCTTAGTATAGGTTTTCTTACAGACTAAGAATGCTCCTCTACTTTCCCACCCTTCAGAAATGCTTGCATAGATACATCATAAAGAAATCAGTCTATTCATATGTTCTATGCACTGCTGACTAAAGGTAGGGACACAATCCATGTTGCACGGCAACAACAGCAGCTGTATAACTCAGTGCAGGTCTTCCCCACTAAGCAACACAAATTAAGACTAAAACACATGAAGACTTGCTGTCTTTGGAATGCCACATGCATGGCTTTCCTTTCCTCTCCTGCAGATTTCACATCGTGGAAGACAGAGAACTTACTGCCTTTGAGACTGCCAAAGTGCATCACTCTTACAGTAGGGTCAGTGACTCATCCACCTTAGCTCTGCAACACAGCTGTCAGTGGCTCTGACCACTGATCAAATGTAGTATACATGAGGTTTGAGTCAAGAACTGCTCTGTTTTAACTGAGAAACCGTAGCACTGCTCCGGTCAATGCTTCTGGAATGCTGATAGTTATTCAGAAAAAAAAAAACAGCTGATTGTCAGTAATTTGTTAATCTTAATCTCCAGGGGAAAAGAAGTAAACGATAAGAGTTATTTTGAAGAACCCTGCTAAGACACTGATAGAACAGTTTAAACAAACCATGTGTGCTACGTACAAGTATACCTTATGAAACTCACACCACCTCGGAACACGAAAGTGACAACACCACTTTTGACAAGCATGAATTCTGATTTAATAGCAGACAGGGTAAATTATTTCTATTCTTTCTTGCCCTTAGGGTTTACGCATCTGTGTTACAAACCTGTGTTTTCCCATCTGGTCTAACCCACGGCCATGTTCCATTCCGTTCCAGAGCCTTTATGCTTGCAGTTAGTTTGTGTGCAAGGAGGACTGTTAATGGCATACATTCCTCAGTTTCATCAGTGGCATAGCCAAACATCAAACCCTGCATTGAAAAACAGGGAACTGTGTTGAAAAACACGGAAGTAAGCAACTCGTTTCCGTGTTATCTTTCCATTTCTGCACCAGTTTTCGCCACATAGTACTTTAAAACCACTCAAGCCTAGAAAGAGACAGCAGTAACATGCAGAGTGAATACACTTTCACATATAACCATCCTGAAATAACACTTATGTATCTGCATGCACAAGAATTGGAGCCACAGCAGGGTCTGATTCCCAAAAATGACTATGCCTTAAGCATCCATAAGAATCCATTGCAGAGGCTTAACAGACACAAAGTTCATAAAGACTCCTCAGTCTTCTCCCCACATGTAACAACTAAGATAACACAGCATTTGATGCCTAAGAAGTAAAACCAGGCTACCCAAAGGACTTGAAAGACCAGAAACAAACTGACTGATAAAAAGCTTAATTGTAGCTCTACCCACGTAGGGCACTGGGTATGGGAAAAGCCACTTTCACTGAAACTGGTGAAGGCCGTGTTACTTTTTTGCACTTCTGGTGATTAAGAGAGTGCACAGTGTTCAGCTGCTAATTCTTTCGCTTTGCACAAGAGTTTTAAAGGAAAGGGTCTGGTCCAATGCATTTCTAACTGCTTGTGCATAAACTAAATTTGAGTAAGTACCTGGAATTAAGTCCCCTTACCTGATCCCCTGCTCCAATGTCATCATCACTCTTGCCATGGGAGACAGCATGCATGATCTCTTTACACTGTTGTTCTAAGGCCACCAAAACTGTGCAAGTCTTATAGTCCAGTCCTAGTGAAGGTAGTTTTGTAAAGTTATGACATACATTCTTGAGACTTCACAAATTTCTAGAGAAGCTTTCAGGGATTATATAGTTACCTTGGCTAAAACTTTTAAAAAGCTAAGCATGTGAGCTTCCTATACTATGTTTTGTATTGCTAATAGAAGGAGACAATCAGCACATTTATATAACAGCCTCAGGATGTGGGCAAGTTAGTGGTATTAGTTCAAACCTGAGCTCTTGAAACTGCGAGCATAAGTGTAATCCTACAGGCTGCCCCACCAAAGCTTGTTACATTGCTTATGATGAGTACGGTTCAAACCATTTAGGTGTTAAAGCTGGGAGAGGAGTGTGAAAAATGTTACCAGAAACTGGCATTCATTTTTTCTTGTAGTAGGTTCTAAGGTTCAATAGAATTAGAGGAAAGCTGTATATATCATGCATGAAAAGGGAAGACTGAAAGGGAAGTAATGTAAAAGGTTCAACTGCTGAAAGGAAGCTACTTTGGGAAATATGGTAAGAATACATAAAGAATCCCTTGGGTGTGAACTTCAAGTGCTTATACACCCAGAGGACGAGGAACAACAGTGTCAAAGCTTTCACTGTACAAACCAGCAGATGTAACCACCTTCTGACATTTGTGCAAACACTAGTTCTTCTGCCTCAGAGAAGCAAGAGGTGCCTGGCACTTTCAAGAAAAAGTCTTTTACAAGTATGCCACCTTAAAATATCTCTTTCAGTACCAGGCACTGAAAAATGCGTATGAACACCTATGCAGTTTTCTCCTAGGCCTGGATACACATGTCATTTTATTTTACAGAAGATCATAAAAACATGACTTTGGCCACATGCAGAACAGACCCAAGAATGAACACATGAAGGATCTCACTCACCTTTGGAAGAGTCATCATACCCTATCCTCTTAAGGGTCTCTCTTACAATTTGTTGGTAATCTACTACAGCCCGGGATGTGATCTCTCCACAAAGCAAAATCATTCCAGTTTTTGCTACACACTCTGCAGAAAAAAGATGAAACATCAGAATTTTACTGCTACTTATTTATAGTTACACAGGGAGATGCTGAAGATGGTTCTGTGAACAAAGGATTAGTCATAGGAGAAACTCAGTGTAAAGCCTTAGCATACATATAGGTCTGTGTGCAACCACTCTTCAGCTTATATGAACATTAAAATGTGTGCATGGGGGAGAAAGGGTCCATCTTACCCAATTATCCTATTTCCACAGTGGCCAGCAGCAAAGGTCTATAAGAACAGGTCAAGCATATAGTGTGCTCTTTCTCCAAATACTTCCCTGGTCTCCAACAATTTCAGCTCAGGGTCTTCCTGAAGCTAAAGGGACATCATTTGTTAACAGATGGCATTACCAAAGGCCAAAAAGCACGGCATTGAGTGGGTGTATCATAT